>NC_057811.1:453991805-454005777 GCF_018294505.1 Triticum aestivum | reverse complement strand
AGTTAAGGAAGAACCACCCGCAGCGGGGACGGGGGCTCGCCGGAGAGGTACCCCACTATCTATCTTAGGGTTCAGGGTGGGGGCGGGGGGCCTATAGGGCCGGCCGGGGCAGCGGTGGACCGGCGGTGGGGAGTTGTTTCGGGACGGCGAGGCGGCGCTGGGGCCGGCGGTTCGGCCGGTGGTGGCTGGCGGCTCAGGGGGGTGCAGGTTGAAGATGAACTGTAGGCCCTCCCTAAACTACATGTCAAGTGCCTCTCTGCTACCATTGCGTTCAGTTTCGACAGTAACATTCAGATTTCATAGTAAATTTCAGTTTCGACAGTTAAGTTCAAAGTCAATAGTTTTTACCTCATCTGTTGTAGTCAGGTGGTTTTTGGTGATGTAAATTTTACTTCTATTTTACATCATCTATTGGAGATGCTATTAGAATCCCACTTGAGATTGACAATGTCTGTCTTGTGCTGCTTCAGCCTTGACGTCTTACGGCTCACCGGGGCTGCTCCAACGACAGAACGATCCATGACAACAGAGCAGTGCCCTGGACGCCATCTACAGATTCCTCAGATCTTCCTCCATACCTCCGACAGCCACCTCTGCCTCAACTGCTTCAGCGACCAACCCAATGATGCTGAGGTCGACACGGCTACGGCAAAGAGGTTGTACACTTGTTGCATCACTTATTACTATACATTCATGTCGATCCATTAGGGCTATTTTGGTTCGACAGAAAAACATAGCAATAGGGAATTTTCCAATGGCACTCTACTATTCAATTATTCATGCATTTTGTTGAAAGGAATGAAGCAAAACATCCACTTGGACCTACTTTTCAAAATCCTATGCATGAAAACAAGACCAAGTGCATTAGTGGCAGAATAACATTCTAATTGTACATGCTTTCATATGGTTTCACTTTATTTTGGCCATGTTTCTTTGCATTTCTCTGCTCTTCCAATTCCTGTAAACCAAACACCCAAGTTGACAGAAATCCTGTGTTTACAAACGCTCTGTTTACCATGTGCATTCCTATCCTATTCCGGTGTTTTTCCTATCCCTGCATTTTTAGAATCATGCAAGCCAAATGAGACCTTACAGAATTACTTCAGTTACAGGTAGGTGTCAAAGGGAACTTTGTGTGGTCTGTCCTGCTCCTGCCGCGACGTCGTCCACCTCACCTGAGGTGCTCCATCAACAAAAACATCCACCAAACCAGACATCACGACTCTTGACCGTCTTTCGCCGCCTCAGATCTCCTTCCCTGCCACCGGCACCCACCACAACGACATCACCATCATCGACTCAGCAGATGAACCTGAGGAGTACACGGGTCCACAAGAGAGGTCGCACTCTTTTGATTTTGCTTATGTTATGCATTGCTTAAAATTACCTGCTACTTTATCGTCCTGTTCACCTCTTGGACTCCAAGTCAGGTCCAAATTAATGTTCAAACTTGAGTTCTAGATTAGTTATGGGGCACATATCGAGGAAGCAATGAATAGTATCTCTGTCTAATATCTGGTTCACCTAGGGTATGCCTATGTTGTTCATCTTGGGTGGGAAACAAATAGTAAAGCAATCATCATCTGTCTTTTTATTAAATTAAAGAAATCATCAGCCTACTATCATTATTTTTGGATCCATCCACTGGGTGTTACCATCACTCTAAATTTCAGCATGCTCTCCTTACATAATCTCACCATATTTTTTTCATATGCATGTCAGATATTGTACACAGTCACGCTGAACATGTAGAGAAAAAGAGAAGAGTTTTGCGTGGCAATACAATGTCATGCAAACATCGCTCCATGGTGGGTTCAATGGCAAACCCTCCCCACCCCTCTCCAGATTGTAATCCAGAGGAAGATATCTGTTCTGAGGCGGATTCAGACGCCGCTGACCACTCCTATTTACCCCCCAAGGTGTTTGCTCTACCTTGGCATGATGATGTTAGTCATATCATGCATATGTTTCCTTGGAGTGCCTACTTTTGAAATCATATATGTCATCTGCTTAGTTTAGACATGTTCTGTAATGCCACCTGTTTAGTTTCTATATCATATATGGGAATTGTGCAGTCTCATGTCTTTTAGCCAGCCATAATATACGTGAAATGTGCAATGCCATCCTGTTTAACCAGGCATCATATATTTGAATGATATCTTTCCCATCCTTTTCTTCATTACATTTCCATTTGTCGACAATGTTTGTACATTAAACTACTCTTCGTGTGAATCAGCCATTTGGGTGGGAGATTGAAAAATCTGGAGTGAAAACAAGGCCTTCTGAGCAGACAGTGCTACCTGTCGAAGCAGATCTTTTGTTGGGTCCCGATAGCTCCTCAGAGATGGATTCGGAGATAGATGACCAGTCCTATTCCCCCACCAAGGTGTATGCTCTAACTTGGCACGGTTATACTGCTCATATAGTGCATATGGTGTCTTGCATTGCATAGATTACACATCATATACACATACACAATATTCAACACCATGTTCTTAGTTCAGACATCATATCTAATTCCCTCTGTTTAGCATGTAAATCACATATGTGAATTAAATGATGCGATCCTGATTACTTAGATAACATGTAGGTGAATTATGTCATGCGATCCTGTTTAGTTATTCATCATATCTTTGAATTGTGTTATGCTATGCTATCCAGTTTAGATAGACATCATATATGTGAAATTATGTCATGCTATCCGTTTTAGTTAAACAATATACATGTCAACTATTTCATGCCCTCTTTTTTACACACTATCTATTGCATCTATCTCTCATACAATGTCTGTACATTCAACTATGTTTCCTATTTATCAACCATTTGAATTGGAGCGGGTGATGCCAGCATCTAGCGGACTAAAAACACGGTCTTCAAATAAAACAGTGCTACCTCTTGGTGGAGATAGCACCCCGGTTGTACATGCACGAGAACCAGCCCTACCACACATAACCCAAACTCTCCAAAATTGTACCCCTACTGCGATGGACAGAGAACCAGCTTCACCCAATCTAACCCCAACCCCAGCAGATAGTAACCCAGTTCCTGTTGACACAACACCATCTCCACCACAGAGCTCCCAAACAAGAGTAGTTAGTAAGGTAGCTCCAGTGCCCAAAGGGCCAGTACTACCACGGCGAACCCCAACTCCACCAGTTAGTACGCCTATTCCTGTGGAGGGAGCACAACGAGCTAGTCGTAGTTTAGCATCTATCGCATTTGATGTTGTTAAATCGTATGTGCGTATCTTCCCATCTGGGAAATATTATACAGAAGATGAAGGAAAATGCTAGTTGCAGGTGTCTGTCCAGGAGTTATGTGTAAGTAATGTTATTCATGATAATTACTTTGCTTTGTCCCATACATCCTACCTCCATGATGGTTATAATACAACAAATTTTCCCATTTTTCTCTATAGAGAAGGACCGATTTGGAAACTCAGGATGGGGTAACCTGTGCTAATACCTCTGCTATCTTCAAGAATGCTTCATGGCAGTATCGGAATTACCTGAAGAAAACGCACTTCACCGGCAAAGAAACTCATCAAATTCCCTTATGTTTTCCTGAGACACATTTACTCGACGATGACTAGGAACGCCTTGTTCTGTACTGGTCCTGAACCAAGAATGTGGTAAGGTCTATGAGCTCATTTTCTATTTTTAAGTACTATATTCTTGCGTCTTACTGTACTCTGTTCATGTAGAACAAGTGCCTAAACCTGAAGAACAACTGTTCTAATTTAAGATTCCATTGCTATCATAGTTCAAAAAAGCGCTAGGCGTTAATTGTGCGTTTTGCCCCCGCCTTGCGCTTTATTGACCAAAGCGCATGCTTATGCACAGTTATGCACAGATTAAGCATAGTTATGCGCAATGCGTTTCGCCAACGCCTAGAGCCTAGGCGCGCTTAAGCGCTCGCTTAGGCGCGCCTTTTTTAACTATGATTGCTATCGTGCATACTGCTTTGCTCTTGTATCACTGTATTTACTCATACAAACTTATTTTTAAATTGAAGGATCCAATCGAAACTTCAATGGCACAGCAGGTATGTTCACGCATGTTTCTTTAACAGGCTTGCTCTTATCAATAGCTCTGTTGATTTCAATTTCAATTGTGTATACAGTTGACTTCTCATATCATGCACATTACTAGCATCACAACAGAGCCAATAGTGTTGTTGTACATGTAGACCCGTGGTACCCATCTGAAATATTGTTGTGCCATGTAGTTTCCCACGCTTTGTATTCTTTCACTGCTGCTTTGTCTTGAACTGATATGATTTGAACCGTGTCTCTATTTTGATTTGGCAAGACAATGCAGTGACCATAGGACATAGATATATGTTTGTTTGATGATTTTATTATGTACTAGTACTTGGCAATAGACGACTTGGTAGTTTAATCCTGTCCACCTTACTAATGAACTGGTTCATCGAAATGATTTTCATATACTAGTACATGCTAAACTGTTATGTGTCTGCTTGTTTCTTCTTTTAGAATGCTGATAGAATATTGGGGAAGAGTGCCTTATTAAGCAATGGTAAAGGAAGTAATGCAGATAAGATTCAGGATAGTGACACATCCTTGTTGGTCTCCAAAAAAGCTGATAAAACAGCTAAGGAAGACTATCTCGAAGACAGTGAGACAACCCCAAAGTCCTGTCTTGGTTTAGTGTTGGAGTTACTGGCCACTACCGCTTGCACAAGCTATTCAAACTCACTGTCTGAATCAGTTCGATTTCTTGAGTCTCAACTACAAGCTGAAAGACATTGATCAGCTGTGCTGCGACAAGAAGCGGAAGGACTGCAGAAGTCCCTGGAGCATTCAGATGCATACTTTCTGGTGCAACAACAAGCGTTGGAGGATTTTAGCGCCAAACAGGACAAAGCTAATAAGCTTGCTAAGCTTATTGCCAGCATGGTGGATACCACGTTTCTTGAGCTCTTATGAAGTTGTTTCAGTTATGCTCTTGTTTTGCTGCCGCGTTTATTTGCACTGGTGGCCAATTTTGATGGCCAGTGTATGTAATATGCTGCTTTGTTCCCTATATTTGCACTGGTGGCGAACTTTGATGCCCAGTGGATGTAATATGTGTAATAGCGGTAATAGGCTAGCGTTAATTGCTTGCTTATTTATTTCCTTATTGTCTTGTTTAGTTGTTTGCTTGTAGTCACTGCAGTTCTTTTTCTATGTTTTTCTAGTGGCCACAATAACCTATTTTTGGAAACTAGGCCAAAATAATCATGGCAACACACGGACTATTGTAACCATGGGCCTCCTGCGGGCCGTATGATCCATGGGTCTTCTGCGGGCCGTAGGATCCATTGGCCTTCTATACGGGCCGTAGGATCCATGGGCCTTCTACGGGCCGTACGATCCATGGGCCTTTTACGGGCCGTAGGATCCATGGGCCTTCTACGGGGCGTATCATCATTTTGCCAATCATGGGCCGTACTATTCATGGACAATAACGGGTCGTTTATTGGCCGTATTTGATAACTCTATGAAAACAGCCCAACGGGTTTTTTTCGACATGAAAACGGCCCAACGTATTAATGGGCCGCAAACGGGCCGACTGTAACCACGGGCTGAATTTGGCCCACAAGCAGAAAATGACAGTAACGGGCCGTAAGTAACCAAATGCTGGAAATGAGCCCAAGATTAAATGGGCCCTGAGAAGGCCGAAAGATATCATGGGCTGGAAACGGCCCAACGGAATAATGGGCCGTTAATGGGTATAAAGTGATACACTGTTCATTACGGGCCAATTTTACGACGGGCCGTTAAGGGGCCGAGGGTTACTAAGGGCCTCATATGGGCCAAAAGAAGTCATGGGCCATACATGGGCCGGAAGTTAAAACGGGCTGGAATTATATTGGACGGCCCAGATGACGCTACTGGGCCTAATTCGGATAGGCCGTAAACGGGCCCTGGGATAGCGGGCTGTAAATGGGCTATATGCGAACAGGCCGTTAACAGGCTTGCCATGGGCCGGCCCACCACCTTTTGACCAAGTCAAACGGGCCGGCCTTTTCACAGGAATGGGCCTCTGTTGGGCCGTGCCACGTGTCGACGTATCATAGGCGCTTTGGGTCCAATGAGTGGATGACGTCTGTCCCAACGGTGAGCTGACACGTGTTTCCTCCAGCCAATGATGATTTTACACGTGGAAAATCCCCATTGTTCGGGGCTATTAACGGGTTATCGGATCCAAAACCGGACCCGATAGCTTAACGGCGTTCCGTTACGATGGATGCCACATGTCGGTCACCCTTGACGAAAGCACTTCTATGACGCGCGATTTATCGTCATGGAAGTGGACACTTCCGTGATGATAATTTTGGTAATGTCATGGAACACTTCTACGACAGCACATGTATGACTATCTTGATTCTGTCATAAATTTGTCACGGATGTACATGCATGACAAAAAACGTGACCTACTGTGACAAACACGTATCATCACGGAAGTGTATTTTTTTGTAGTGGACCCAATGCATATAATGCTAAATTTGGGGTGCCGAACTATACTATAAAAAGTGTTGGGATTTGTTGCCATATTGTGGGGCGCTGGGGAGCCCCTGGCAAATATGAAACGTACCAAAGTGTACGGGCTCTAGAAGATAAGTTATCAATGGGAAAAGGAAAACCGAAAGAGAGCAGAGGTAATATCTGGGGCCCTTAAACTTGGGCCACGAACTGCTTCCATTATAATTAGGTTAATGCGTCAAAGCGCAATAATACAATAGTGCAATAAGCAACCGGCTATTTAACATGCCATGACCAAAGGCGAGCTGCATCTGGGTCCTGACAACGGGTAGAGTGGTCGTTGAATTGACCTCTAGAGCTTCCCCTATACGTCTATGCTTCTTGCCATCCTGGTATTTTTGTCCTTTGACAGGACCGGTAGTCAGGCCGTCAAAGAAGGCCTATGTAAAAGAAACCTAGAAAAGGAAAAAGGAAATAGTGAAAGTATATGTGTGTCCGGGATCGGTCGAGCCGAACTGTGGATCACAAGCTAGCTGTGCTCCGTCGATGCCCATGGGATTTCTAGTGCGTGATTATGCATGCGTGGTACGAATGCCACTACCTGATCGGGGCTGGGACGGAGGCCAAATTGCTAATCGAGCTCTTGATGATCCGAGCTGTCCTGTTGCAGCGTAGTCCGAACCCTCTTTACGATGTCCAGGGGCTCGGCAGCCAGATTACGGTTCTGCTTGAGAAGGCCGCTCTGTACTTCGGCTACTAGGGAGGCAGTGTGCTCCTCTATACGAAGGGAGCGTTCTGTGTTTCCCTTGACCGTTATGACACCGCGTGGATCGGGCACCTTGAGCTTGAGATAAGCATAGTGCGGCACCGCGTTGAACCGAGCAAATGCAGTCCGTCCGAGTAGTGCCTGATAACCACTGCGGAATGGGACGATGTCAAAGATTAACTCTTCGCTTTGGAAGTTGTCGGGGGATCCGAAGACAACCTCTAGTGTGATTGAGCCTGTACAGCGGGCCTCTACACCTGGTATGACTCCTTTGAAGGTAGTCTTCGTTGGCTTGATCCTTGATGGATTAATGCCCATTTTGCGCACTGTGTCTTGATAGAGCAGATTTAGGTTGCTACCACCGTCCATGAGGACTCGCGTTAGGTGGAATCCATCAATGATTTGGTCCAGGACTAGTGCGGCTGATCCGCCATGTCGGATACTGGTCGGATGATCCCGACGATCAAAAGTGATCGGGCACGATGACCATGGGTTGAATTTTGGGGCGACTGGCTCTATCGCATAAACGTCCCTTAGTGCACGCTTGCGCTCCCTTTTGGGGATGTGTGTAGCATATATCATGTTCACTGTTTTGATTTGAGCGGGGAACTTCTTCTGCTCCCCTGAGTTTGGTTGCCGGGGCTCTTCGTCATCGTCTTCACTTTGCGATCCCTTTTCCTTGTTCTCGGCGTTTAACTTGCTGGCCTGTTTGAAGACCCAACAATCCCTGTTGGTATGATTGGCTGGTTTGTCTGGGGTGCCATGTATCTGGCACGGATGATCGAGTATGCGGTCCAAGCAGGATTGTCCCTGATTGTTCCTTTTATACGGCTTTTTTCCGCTGGCCAGAGTTGGAGCTGCTGAATCCGGCGTTAACTGTAGTGTCATCGGTATTATCACCATTGCTTCGGCGCTTGTGTCTGTTACGTCGGAGCTTGCCGTTGTTGTTCTTAACCTCAGAGGGGCCCGCCTCGCTGGCTGTGTTTTTGCTGCGAGCCAACGAACTATCCTCACCCGCGCAAAAGCGGGTCATGAGTGCCGTGAGGGCTGCCATAGATTTTGGCTTTTCTTGGCCGAGGTGGCGGGCGAGCCATTCGTCGCAGATGCTGTGTTTAAAGGCCGCTAGGGCTTCGGCATCCGGGCAGTCAACGATCTAGTTCTTTTTAGTTAGGAACCTAGTCCAGAACTTCCTAGCTGACTCCCCAGGCTGTTGAATTATGTGGCTTAAGTCATCGGCGTCTTGTGGCCGGACATATGTACCTTGGAAGTTGCGAGGAAAGCCTGTTCCAAGTCCTCCCAGCTGCCGATAGAGTTTTCAGGCAGGCTGTTTAACCAGTGCCGAGCTAGCCCTTTAAGCTTTAGTGGGAGGTATTTGATAGCATGGAGGTCATCTCCGCGGGCCATGTGGATGTGGAGGGTAAAGTCCTCGATCCATACCGCAGGATCAATTGTTTCGTCGTATGATTCAATATTCACGGGTTTGAACCCTTCGGGGAATTCGTGATCCATTACTTCATCGGTGAAGCAAAGAGGATGTGCGGCGCCTCTATATCGGGCTGCATCGTGACGTAGCTCTGATGGGGTCCGTCTGCGGTTTTCGGCCCGGGCGTGACTAGGTTTGTCGCGTTCGAATAGATAGCTGTCCTCGCGTGTTAAGGCATGTCCTCGCGATCCGTAGATCGATCTTGTATGTCCTGCTCTATTGTCCAGGTCTTGATGAAGGTCATATGTATGGCCCCGAGCTGTCATATCCCTGCCTTTACGGCAAGGTGGGACAGTCTGGTTTTCGGCTCGGGTTGCCGTTTTATCCCGACCGTGCGGTGGTCGATCAACCGCATTGCGTGATGCTGGTGCGGGCTCTGGCGCCTCATCATCTAAGGTAGCAATTTGCGCTTCGGGTAACTTTTGGCCGGGCATTTAAGGCCGTATTCCTCGGCTGCCAGGACATCGGTCCATCTGTCATTGAGCAGGTCTTGATCAGCTTGAAGCTGCTGCTGCTTCTTTTTCAGGTTCCTCGCAGTGGCTATTAGCTGAAGCTTAAAGCGCTCCTGCTCTAGAGGTTCCTCAGGCATGATGAAGTCTTCGTTGCCGAGGCTCACCTCCTCCTCGGAGGGCGGATGATACCTCCGAGTCTTCTTCTAGGGCCTGTTCGTCAGGGCTGACTTGCCCATCTTCTTGATTGTCTTGTTTGGCAGTTTGTTCCCCGGGTTCCTCTGTGTCTTCGACGCCATCTGGAGTGTTGTCGTCTCCTGTGCCGGTGTTGCCGTCTCTACCGCGGCGCGATTTAGAGCGACACCGCTGACGCCGGTGCTTTGGTTGCGTCTTAGGAGGGTCCTCCTTCGCTGGGTTTTCCTTGTCATCACCGCTATTATTTTTCGGCGTATCTACCATGTATACGTCATATGAGGAGGTGGCTGTCCATCGTCCAGTGAATGGCGGGTTTTGGTCTTGCTCTTCATCAACATCGTCATCCATACCGTCGATGTCTTCGGAGCCGTAATCGAGCGTGTCGGTTAAGTCCTCGACAGTGGCTATGAAGTGGGTGGCGGGTGGGAAGCAAAATTCCCCTTCATCAGCCTCTAATTCGAACCATACATACTTCGGCTGTGAGTCCCCTGCCAAGGACAAGTTCTTTAACGAGTTCAGCACATCGCCCAAGGGCGAGTGCTGGAAGATGTCTGCGGCGCTGAACTCTAAGATCGATAAGCGATCAAGTTCGGTATCTGCGGACTCACATGGTTCGGAATTTATACCCGGAGAAGAGTCCGGGGGTTCCGATGACACAAGTATTGCATGAGGTTAAGTCCATGTGCGGCTCCAACGCCGGGGAATCTGTGGCCTCTGTGGTGGGGTTGAGCCTCCAATCCTTGGATGCCGCAGTGTGCTCTGGATCTAGGGCCAGAGTGGTCACAGGAGCTATCTCCTGGATGCGGTCTGACGATAGATTTAGGTCATGTTCGTCAAGGTGACCAGGAGCGATCGCCGCGGTCTCGAATCCGGCGAAGATCAAATCTCCACGGATGTCCGCAACGTAATTCAAGCTCCCAAATCTGACCTGATGGCCAGGGGCGTAGCTATCGATCTGCTCTAGGTGGCCAAACGAGTTGGCCTGGAACACGAAGCTGCCGAACACGAAGATCTGTCCGGAGAGGAAGGTTTCTCCTTGGACAGCGTCATTGTTGACGATTGAAGGGACCATCAAACCTTTTGGGGATGGCACAGTGGAACTCTCAATGAAAGCACCAATGTCGGTGTCAAAACCAGCGGATCTCGGGTACGGGGTCCCGAACTGTGCGTCTAAGGTCGATGGTAACAGGAGACAGGGGACACGATGTTTACCCAGGTTCGGGCCCTCTCTATGGAGGTAATACCCTACTTCCTGCTTGATGATCTTGATGAATATGAGTATTACAAGAGTTGATCTACCACGAGATCGTAATGGCTAAACCCTAAAAGCCTAGCCTGTATGACTATGGTAATGAGTATCTCCCCCTTCGGACTAAGTCCTCCGGTTTATATAGACACCGGGAGGATCTAGGGTTACACAAGGTCGGTTACAAAGAAAGGAATCTACATGTTCGGTCGCCTAGCTTGCCTTCCACGCCAAGGAGAGTCCCATCCGGACACGGGCGCAGTCTTCGGTCTTTGTATCTTCCCAACCCACCAGTCCGGCCCATGGCTAACAGGCCGGACGCCCGAGGACCCCTTAGTCCAGGACTCCCTCAATGCCACTACTATTGCTGATGAGAATGCTAGGTTGAAGATATTGCTTGAAATAGGAGTGTACAAAAGTCTCAAAGGGCATCAAATGCTATGTGATGTCCTCAAGAAACAGATTCTGAACCAAAACCCTTGGAAAGAGGGTGTAGGGTTCGAGAGGAAAATGAATGCTTATGGTTCGTACTGGAAGCCTAAGCAGTACCCCAAAACCACGTGGGTTGCTGCAAAGGGACCTTCAGTGGATCCATCTACCTTATATGGCTTCACTTGTGCTAACCGGATTATCATTGACGAATCCTTTGATGCAAACTATAAACTGTTTAAGAATCAGAATGGTGAAGTGTTTGCCAGGTATATTGGTACTAACTGCAGGAATGGACCACCTTTGAAGAAGATCTGGGTGCCCAAGAGTTGTCTTGAGAATCTTCAGATGAATGTCATCATGACACCACCTGGGAAGAAGAAGACAATCCCCAGACCAAAGGCTTCGTATGGTCCAAAGGCTTCATACAGACCGAGGACTCAACAGAGTCACCCTAACGCAAATGTTTTGCAGGGAAATAATACTCAGACTTATGAATGTGAGCGGGTTTCGTCGAACCGCTATGTTCATAAGACCAAGAACTGTTCTGCTTATTCATATGAGTATTATTCACCTCCTGCAAGGCTATTTGCTAGGGCTCCAAAGCCAAAGTTCTCAGATGCTGCACTTAGACTTATTGCTTCGAAGCCACCCCTGAGGATGTGGGTGGCTAAGAAAAATTAACTCTCTTTTGCAGGGAAAGGTCTCCAACCTGAAATCAAAAGCGTCTGATGCTTATGCCGGGGACCTTAAACATCTTGTGGGGCGCAAGATAAAATGCCCAAATAGTCTTATTATGAATTTCATTCCAGGATTCCTTGACATGCAACCTACTTATCCTAACCATGATCTGTACTTTGATAATATGCTTGTTCAACAAATTTTTATGCTTCACACTTCCCTTGGTGAAGCCTATCCCCCAAACTGCACTGTAGGGTACGACTCCAAAGGCTTCTGAATGGATTATTGACAGTGGATGCACTAATCACATGACTGGTGATCGGAGTCTTCTCATGGACTCAACCTTACGTCCATCTGACAAGAGTCACATCACATTTGCTGACACTGGTAAAAGCAAGGTATTGGGTCTAGGTAGAGTTGCAATCTCAAAGGATGAGCACATGGATAAAGTGATGCTTGTTGAATCCCTTGGTTTCAACTTAATGTCTGTCTCAATGCTTTGTGACTTGAACATGATTGTGATAATTTGGAAAATATCGTTGCCTTGTTCTAATGGAATCTGACAAGTCTCTAGTCTTTGAAGGGTACCGAAAAGGTGATCTGTACATGGTAGATTTCTCAGCAGGACCACAGTTGGCCGTATGTCTTCTAGCAAAAGCTTCAGAGTGCTAGCTCTGGCATCGGAGGCTAGGGCATGCTGGCATGAGGAACTTGTACACTCTCTCTAAGAAGAAACACGTCGTAGGCATCGAGGGCGTCAAGTTCAAGAAGGATTATCTATGTGGTGCCTGCGAAGCTAGAAAGATGACCAAGGCCAAGCATCCCTCGAAAACTATCATGACGACATCTCAACCCTTCGAGCTGCTTCACATGGACTTATTTGGTCCTACTCACTACTCTACTCTTACTACCACTGCTTGCCTCTATGGCTTCGTCATTGTTGATGATTATTCAAGATATACATGGGTGCATATAATCCTCTACAAGACTGAAGTGCAGGATGTCTTCAGACGCTTCGCCAATCGTGCCATGACGAACTATGGCATCAAGATCAAGCACATCAGAAGTGACAACGGGACAGAGTTCGAGAACACAGGCCTCGACACTTATCTTGACACCTTGGGTATCACTCATGAGTTCTCTGCTCCATCTACACCTCAGCAGAATGGCATCGTGGAGCACAAGAACAGAACACTCATTGAGATGGCTCGAACGATGCTTGATGAGTACACGACTCCAAGGAAGTTCTGGCCCGAAGCCAATGATACTGCATGCCATGTCATCAACTGTGTTTATCTTCACAAGCTTCTGAAGAAGACATTCTATGAGCTCCTGACTGGTAAGAAGCCAAATGTAAGCTACTTCAGAGTATTTGGTGCCAGGTGCTGGATCAAGGATCCACATCACACTTCAAAATTTGCACCAAAAGCACATGAAGGTTTTATGCTTGGTTACGGAAAGGATTTGCACTCCTATAGAGTTTTCAACCTATTTCACTATAAAGTGGTTGAAACTGTGGATGTGCGGTTCGATGAAACTAACGGCTCGCAAATAGAGCACCTGCCAAATGTGCTAGATGAAGTCTCACCAAGTGAATCCATCAAGCTTATGGGAACTGGAGAAATCATACCTTCTGAGGCACAGGCTGAAGATGAACTTGTCATTTCTGCTCCTAATCAACCTGAAGACTTTGCTCAGCCTGAATTCAATGCTGAAGATGAAGACAATGATCAACAACACTACAAAAAAAAAGACACATCCGTGATATTTTGGGCCGGACGAATTTTTTTTCTGTCATACTTATGACACTTCTATGACGATAATTGTGACAAAACCCGGTATCATCATAGATGTGGTGGGCTCCTACTTCTATGACAAAAAATCATGACAGAAAATGGGCTTTTCGTCCTGGGCGGGCCGGACACACAGTTGCATGACATTCTTTGGGCCGTCCATGACGGAAAAAACCGTGGTAGAAGCGAGGGCGAGGAAAATATTGGGGTGTTCCCGGTTACGATGGGTGGTCTGGGCCGAGCGATGCACGGAGGTTTGCACATTTCTCTCGTACATGCACACGCGTGGGTACGAGGCATTGGGCTCTAACTGAACCTGAGCGAGTGCACTACAGGCTACGCATTACTGAACTCGAGCGATCGATTGATGGCTGTTAACTGAACCCGATCGAGCGATTCCTTCGCTACTGCTCCTAACTGAAGCCGATCGATGCTGCCTCTCG
>NC_057811.1:453970123-453991582 GCF_018294505.1 Triticum aestivum | reverse complement strand
GATGAACTGTTCCTAGTGGGGATGGATGAACAGGACCCCGTGGTGTTGCCTCTGGATGAACAGGACCCCGATCGATCGAGCCGGTTGGGGCTGGATGAACAGGACCCCGTGGAGGGCTAGATGAACAGGACCACCCCGTGGAGGGCTGGATGAACAGTAGACGATGGAGGGCTGGATGAACAGTAGCCCGTGGAGGGGTGGTTGAACAGGAGCCCGTGGAGAGGGCTGGTTGAAAAGTAGCCGGTGGAGTAGCGCGCGGTGGAGCCTGGATGAACAGGAGCCCGTGGATGAACAGTCGCAGGTGGAGCCTAGAGGAGGTCGACGGTGGATGAATAGTAGCCCGTGGAGGCTGGAGGGGGTCGACGGTGGAGATGAACAGTAGCCAGTGGAGTCCCGTTTTGCGGTACGCCACACCCTTCCCGATGAACAGGACCCCTGTTTCGACCGTAGCGCTCCAACACAAGTCCGTTTCCTCCGTTTTGCGGTACGCCACACCCTTCCCGATCAACAGGACCCCGTTTCGACCGTAGGAGGTCCGTTTCCTCCATTTTGCGGTACGCCAGACCCCTCCCGATGAACAGGATCCCGTTTCGAACGTGGCCGGTCGAACACAAGGCCGTTTCCTCCGTTTCGCGGTACGCCAGGCCTCGTTTCCATCGGCTGTTCCGTCCAAGCCGGTTGGCTCCCACGTGTTCCGTTGCCTCCCGATGAACACGACGCATTCCATTGCCTCCCCATGAACACGACGACGACACAGTTTCTCCATTCCGACCCAGCCATGTATACGAGCCCTGGCCATACGTACGCGCGAGTAGGCGTTCGAGACCCCGCCCGTATGTACGTACATGGCCGTATTTACTTTCTTGCACCCTGGCCGCTGTACGTACGTGTACATGCTACGTGCGCACCTCCACATCGACCAGTATGTACGTACACATTCGCGACCAGAATGACAACGCTACGTACGCTTCGACCAGGTGGGTCCCGACTGTCAGGCACTTCCTTCTGTGTGAAGATGTAGCTAGTGGGTCCCAGCAGTCAGGGGGTGAATCGTTTTTTTTGCCCGGACGCACTTCCTTGCGTGCGAAGATGTAGCTGGTGGGTCCTAGCAGTCAGGGGAAACATTTTTTTCGCGAAATACGGTGGCCCATCTGGTGGGTCTCTGCTGTCAGGTGGAGGAATAATTATTTTGCGCGTAATAAGGAGGCACTTGCGGCCATCGTGGACCCAGCTGTCAGCCTCTCCACATACAGTACTCGTCCGATGGAAGTCGTTCCTTGACCACGTTGACCACGCCGCGCCGAGATCACCAGGGCGGTGGACGACGGCGAGGCCTAGGAAGGGGATGACACGGAGCCGGTGAAGACGCGGCAGTGGAAGCCCACGCGGGGAGGAGTACCAGGGTTCACTGGTTCGGCTGCGGTGTGAGGCTGCCGTCGCCGCAGAATAACAGGGGATGTGGGTGAGTAGAGGGATTGCCTGGCCAGCGGTGGGAGTAGTAGGGGGCGGTGAGGCCTCCGCGACATCACAGCCGGCCACGGGAGGAAAGAGCACGCGGCACGACCGGCGCTGGTTTGGGCGGCTGGAGCAAGAAGACCAGAGGTTGAAGAAGCACTACGGCCGTTGGATGGACATCGTACGGTCACTGGAGCTAGAATCGTTCATATTGACTAAGTTGACAAAGCCCTCCATCCCCGTCAACTTAGTAGGCCCACAAGTCGGCCTCCCACCAAGGTGGGTCCCAACTAGCAGGGGGAGTATTCATTTTTTTCTGCGTAATAAGGAGGCACTTCCGGTGGGTCCGAGCTGACAGTGGGGGGAACGTTTTTTTCGTGAAATATGGTGGCCCGTCCGGTGGGTCCCAACAGTCAGGGGGGAAACGTTTTTTCGCAAAATATGGTGGCCCGTCCGGTGGGTCCCTGCTGTCAGGTGGAGGAATCATTATTTTCCGCGTAATAAGGAGGCACTTCCTTGCTGCGGCCATGGACCCAGCTGTCAGCCTCTCCACGTACAGTACACTTCCGATGGAAGTCGTTCCTTGACCATGTTAACCACGCCGCGTTCCGTTGCATGCATGCGTCCATGGGCGTGGTGCATCCCCACTGTCAGCCTCTCACGTACAGTCATCTTCCGATGACTCTCGGTTGTTGACCACGTTGACCACACCGTGCCGAGCGCACCAAGGCCGGTGGACGATGGCGAGGCCCCAGACTGGAATGACCCGGAGATGGGGAAGACGGGGCAGTGGAGTCGCGGATGGAGAGGAGTGGGAAACTTGACTGGTTCGGGTGCGCGACAGCACAACCGCGGTGCCGCCCACGGGAGACAGGAGCAAGAACAGAGGTTGAAGAAGGAGCACGGCTGTTGGATTAACATCCAACGGTCCAGCTGCTAGAATCATTTGTTGATTAAGTTGACAAAGCCCAATGTACACGTCCGCTTAGTAGGCCCACAAGTCAGCCACCAAATCTGACGGGTCCCAGCTGTCAACGGGAGGAATAATTTTTTTCGCATAACAAGGAGGCACTTCCTTCCGTGCGAAGATATAGCCGGTGGGTCCTAGCTGTCAGGTGGAGGAAACATTTTTTCAGCTTAATAAGGAGGAACTTTCCTTGCATGCAACCATGGACCTCGTGGGTCCCAACCGTCAGGCTCTCCATGTACAGTCCTCTTCCGATGACTCTCGTTTGTTGACCACACCGCACCAAGCGCAGCGAGGCGGTGAACGAGGCGATGCCCCGGACGGGAACGATTCAGAGATGGGAAGACCCGGTAGTGGAGTCGTAGATTGAGTGGAGGAGAAGGGTTATAACTGGTTCTGGTGCAGCGTGGGGCTGCAGTCGGTGGAGAATAACAGGAGGTGTGGAGGGGTGGAGGGATAGCCTGGCCGGCGGTGGGGTAGCGCTTCGCAGCGATGCGTGCTAAGCAGAGCCGCTAGCCGCCGGAGGCCGGACCAGGCAGTCCCGGCGACGCTGGAGGAAGAAGACGAGAGTTGAAGGTGCATGCCGACCAAGTTGACAACGCCCTGCGTAGGCTTCGACCTATTGGCCCACATGTCAGCCTGCAAAAATGTGGCATATATTTAACCCATGTTTTCTAGAATGTACAGTCCATTTGCCGGGCTGGGTGAACAAATAATTTCGCGTCAATGTGGCCCATTTATATTTTCTAAGAAATCCCAGCCCATTTGCACTTCCTTAAAATACACGAATTAGCTGGGCTCGTTATATATATAATGTTATGTTAGAAGGAGCAATTAATATCAAAAAATAAACCGGAGAGGCACATTTTTTATCTAAATAATTAACAAATTAGCGAGTTATTGCTCAAAATAAAAATGAGCGCGTTATTATTAGATTGGTCCTTAAAATCTTCGCAAGCTTTTGTACGCAATTTCTAGGATTTTCCTTGCCTGTGAGTCAAAAACAACCAGGATTTTCCTTGCCAACTTCTGTTAAACATTTACTTTTATAAGTTAATAACACGTGGGATGTTTTTATAATGTATATATAAGTCTCTATAAAATATACGATAATAGTAATAATATAAATATATATAATGTGGTAAAAAAAATACATTGGGCTGCCGATCTTTAAGAAAAAGCCCATAGGCCGGTATGGACCTCAAAAAATAAGTTGAAACCACTGTCACCATATGTCGTGGGCTATGCATGTTAAAATACAAAACCTAGGCCTAGCTGATACTTGTTCGCCCTCTGGATAGAAATGATACCAGATCCCCGAGCGAACTGCATTAAAGAGGGGGCCGGCGGCACGACTGAAGAAGCACATCAGGAGCGATTTTTTTCTTCAGTGGATGGCTCTCGATGGCGTTTTTTACTTGCCTCTGCACCATACAGCTTGTATTTTTAGCCTCCCAGTCCGTGGTGGACCAGCAGCACATTTTCTGGGCGGGCCAACTGTCGGTGTCAAAACCGGCGGATCTCGGGTAGGGGGTCCCGAACTGTGCGTCTAGGATCGATGGTAACAAGAGATGGGGGACACAATGTTTACCAAGGTTCGGCCCCTCTATATGGAGGTAATACCCTACTTCCTGCTTGATTGATCTTGATGAATATGAGTATTACAAGAGTTGATCTACCACGAGACCGTAGTGGCTAAACCCTAGAGGCCTAGCTTGTATGGCTATGATCATGAATCTCTCCCCCTCCGGACTAAGTCCTCTGGTTTATATAGACACCGGGAGGATCTAGGGTTATACAAGGCCGGTTACAAAGATAGGAATCTACACATTTGGTCGCCAAGCTTGCCTTCCATGCCAAGGAGAGTCCCATCCGGACACGGGTAGAGTCTTCGGTCTTCGCGTTCTTCACAGCCCATCAGTCCTGCCCATATCAATAGGTCGGACCTCCGAGGACCCCTTAGTCCAGGACTCCCCCAGTAGCCCCTGAACCAGGCTTCAATGACGAGGTGTCTGGCGCGCAGATTGTCTTCGGCATTGCAAGGCGGGTTCCCTTCTCCGGATACTCCAAGATAGTCTTCGGATAAAACAAATGTGTTTGGATCTACAACACAAGCACCATATACGGCTGCAGAGAATATAATACTTCACAAGTCCCATCTGCTGACAACTTTTTGTAAGATGACATCACGTCTGTCCGGTCATTATATCGAACCATTTTTTCGCCTGCCGTTCCACGTTTCCAGACGCGGTTGGCATTGGCACGTCTTGTCAAAGCAGAGATCGTGTCCCCTTATCGCGCGATTCTCATCAATATGAGTATGGGTAACCCAACCATGCCGTTTACACAGCCCTTGGGAATAGGCGAGTTTTTAGGGTGAGTAGGGAGGCGTTCGATATTTACTGCCTTTATAAGGGGATAAAGATTCCCTTTCTTCACCCACGCCTTCTCTATTCCTCAGCCCTTCCATTCTCGAGCTCCAGCGCCCAAGCTTCCATCTTTTCCCATCTCAAGCAAGCACTCAGCCATGTCCGGATCCGGAGGGCAAGGCAAGTGGATGGCCTCCTCTGTCAAGGAGAAGGATATCGCCGATCTTCGGGAGTCCGGATATCTGGCGATAGAGATCGCTCACCGGCTTCCGGCCAAGGGGCAAGTCGTCCCCACACCAAAGTCCAACGAGAGGGTGGTTTTCCTCCCTCATTTCGTCCGCGGGCTAGGGTTTCCACTCCACCCTTTCGTCCGTGGACTTATTTTCTACTACGGACTAGATTTCCATGATCTAGCTCTGAACTCCTTCCTCAACATCTCGGCATTTATTATCATGTGCGAGGCCTTCCTCCGCGTCCACCCCCACTTCGGACTGTGGCTCAAGGTCTTCAACGTGAAGCCGAAGGTGGTGGATGGCCAGCACGCGGAGTGCGGAGGCGCCATGGTGAGCAAGCTGCCCAATGTCACCTGGCCAAAAGGTACTTTCGTGGAGACTGTCAAGGAGTGGCAGAAACAGTGGTTCTACATCATATAGCCCCGTGGCGCCACCTGGGTCGCGGCTGCCAAATTCAACTCCGGCACTCCCATGCGGCTCACTTCCTGGATCGAGAAGGGTCCAAATTGGTCTTCGTCAGACGAGCTGATAGCGCTGCAAACGCGCGTTCGGAGCATGGTGGATAAAAACGTTAAGCTCGTCGACGTAATCCAGGTGATGCTAGTTTGCCGGATTCTCCCCTGCCAAAGCCGAACACGCCCTTTATGGGAATTCAATCTGAAGAAGCACCAGACTTTAGAGAGGCTCTTCGGAACTACTCACGAAGATGCCTAGAGGTTGCTCTTTAAAGGCAACGAGGTGCCGCCAGCCATGGACTCGGACCGCGGGCACGATATCACCCATCATGCCAATGAGGTAAGTCTTTGTTTTTACGTCTTTAGGCTCATCCTCTACTAGATTGTTTCGAGGGGGGTATCTGAATTTTATTATTCAGGTATGGACAGAGAGAGCGGAGCGGATTCGGTGTCAGGCTCCACTGCCCGAGGAACCAGTCATCCCGCGACTGGCGAAGATGCTGGTACCGGCGCCCTATAAGGCGTCGGAGAATAAGGCCAAGAAGAAGGCCAAGGGGGGCCAAGGTGGCCCCCGCCAAAAGGGTGCTTCGGACGTGGTGTCCGAAGACAAGACTCACTCCTCCGCCGCAGAGGACGACGAAGAGGAGGAGGAGGAGGAGGAAAGCGACCCTCCCCTTGATGGGGGGAGGAAGAAGAGGGCGGCCTCCGTGAATCTGGAGGCAGAGGCGCCCAAGGAGGGGAAGGGTCCCCTTGCGGACAGCACTGCATGGGACGTGTCACGACCGGTTTTTCAATAAAATAATTATTGAGAGACCAATCCCTTTTACGGACCAGCGAGGAAGAATTCCTTCTCACTGGTAGACAATATCATGGTCACAGAAGAAAAATACCAGGAGTACTAAATATAATACAAGGATTGAGCAGAGACTGCCCAACAATTTATTACATGTGCGCCGTTAAAACAAAACGGCGGATAGGGTGGCAACTACTAACTCACGATAATAACGGTGGTGGAAATATCACCGCGAAGCGAGTGATATGATTCCAGAAGACTACAGCTCTTGGAGCGTCGGAGTGAGGCTCGAGAAGACTTATTGCGGGTGGCGGAAGCGTAAACGGTACAAGTGACCAATATCCGGGATCGCGCAGGACTGACTGGGACTCCTCTAGGCATCGGACGCGCTATCAAACTCTTCATCCAAGAGATCGCCTTCGTCAACATCTGGCCAAATCAACAAGCCAGGTGAGTACTATGAAAGTACTCGCAAGACAGTTCGGACATAAGGTATAACGAATGTAAACATGAAGCACATGAATAAGTTAACCAGTGCGATCAGACATAACGGTAATAAATACTGGGTGCCAAGCGAGGGTCTGAATGACGCCTCGAGCGGAAACTGCAGAATAGTAATACTGGTGCCAAACGAGTGTCTGAAAGACTCCTCGAGCGGAAAATGCGGAATAATAATGCGGGTGCCAAACGAGTGTCTGAAAGACTCCTCGAGCGGAAAATGCGGAATAATAATGCGGGTGCCAAACGAGTGTCTGAAAGACTCCTCGAGAGGTAAATGCAGAATAATAATGCCACAGTCGGGTGTCGGGACGACACCACATAAAGGGCTTATAACAGAAAGTAAAGACAGTGTATGCCGCAGTCGGACGTCTGAGCGACATCACATAAAGGGCTTATATTGAAAGTGAGGAACGAGTACACGCCACAGTCGGACGTCTGCGCGACGTCACATAAAGGGCTTATATCACATCTCATTAATACAACAGTTTGGGAACATAAATTATCACAAGCATGAGACACAAAATAAAGTTAGTCCATCCACAGGAATAACAATAAATCTGAATGTTACCACTTGAGCTTGTTCACCGGGGACAAGTTTTTCACACGGATAGATATGGATATAATGTTCTCATTACTTGATCATGGATACGATGATTTGGAAAGAATTGACTCTGTAGAGTTAGTACTTAACCACAGCCAACGGATTTCAGTAGTCACGGGGACTAGTTCCGTCTACAGTGTTTTGGAAGAAACACGTCTAACCAGTACACACCCAATTCAACCATCCGAAGCCAGGGATCACCCTCGGCAACTTTCAAGAAAAACCTTGAGACGGGGAGGCTACAACCTCTCGTAGCATGGGATCAAATTTCTATACGCGCACTATAAGGGGGTGCCCCCCCTCTCGGTCCCAACCGGAAACACCCATGCCCCCTGACCGGATGACTGGCTTTAATCCTGGGCCAAGGTACCATCATCCCGGCCTCTCTGTTTGGTGTGTACACGGAAAGAGGTTACCAACTTACTAAACCGCATCCTGGCAATGAGACATGTGGTAGCACGGAAAGGGGAAAGAACGGTAACGTGGCTCCAACCACATTAACGTCGGAGAAAGTCGGATGTCGCAAGGCTAGCATGCTACAACAGTACCACCTTGCTGCCATTCATGTCACCACATGATTTGGCCATCTCTCATCAGAGACCATCGCAACTTTGGAACATGCGGAAAAAGATCGATAACATAGCTCCAACCACGTTAACGTCGAAGGAAGTTGGATGACGCAAGGCTGGCATGCTACAACAGTACCACCTTGCTGCCCTTCATGTCACCACATGCTTAGGCCACCTCTCAACAGAGGTCATCGCAACTTTGGGACAACCGGGTCGTTGCCTTACAAGCAACGAGGTTTTTACCGACACCCATATGCCACGCACAAACTCTCACGTGAACATGTAAAACATCTGTCATATCAAATGTTCAAAACATGCTTGCCTGGTTCGGAGAAGTCGGAGTCTAGCTCGGCGAAGTTCGCGGCTCCGTCACCTCTCCCGGAACCTACGGCAATCACGAAACGGGTACTAACGTGAAAACCAACACATGCACAGAAACCTTTCCAAATATTTTTCAAATAAATCCCATAAAAAACTAGACAAAATTTGAAGATTGTCAGAAAAAGAATCACTCAAAAATACCTTTTTATTAAAAAGTTATAAAGGTTTCTGTCCAGGGACTTATCTGTAATGAAACAGAAAAGTTCCAGGGTTTTAACTGAGAAAACAGAAAACGCTTCGGCTGGGAATGCGCAAGCGCAAAGGAGAAGGCGTATTTTGCCCGAAGGCGCCAACAAAAAACGGTTCGCGAATAAAAGAACACAGGCTGACACGCGGGGTCCACATGTCAGGTTTGAAAAGCTCGCCGGCGCCCGAAGACTGCGGCGGACGCCGGCGTCGAACCACGACGAGTTAGGAGAAACAGAGGGTACCAAGAGCTTCAGCGTCTTCTTCCGCGTCGGTGGGTGGTGGACTCGTCCAACGGGGAGCACCACGTCGACGCGACACTATCTCCGGCGGACGGCGGCTCGGGTGAGGATGGGGAACTCCGGTGGAGGGCTGCAAGCTTCAAATTGAAGTGCGGGTCAGAAAGAGGGGTGCAGGGTGAAGCTACTGGCAAGAGAATGGAGGCGGAGGAGCACACACGGGGGCGAATCGGGCTGGATCCCGTGGCGGGTTGCGGCGGCCGGAGTCGAGGAAGGAGACCTCCTCGGGGTTCTTCCAGTGGCTCGGCGTGCTCTAGGGGGAGTGCAGTGCTGGTGGGTGCTCGAGTTGAAGCTCGGGGCCTCTATTTATAGGCAGATCGACGGGGTGGCCGTGAACGGAGAATCTCCGGCGAGCGATTACGGCGGAGTAGTGGATTGGCAGGGGGTTTGAGCGGCCGGGCAGCATCAGTGGAGGTTACTGAACTCGTTTTGCAGTTAAACGGGGTCGGTCTTGGCGTAATGGCGTCGGTCCACGGTGAGGTGACCGCACGAGCTCAACGGCGGCAGAGAGCGTGCTCCGCGCCCAGCGGTTCACGACGAGAGCGGCAGCGCGTTCGGGGGAGTGGAAGGCCACGCGGCGAGCTCCGGTGGTTTGGGCGGCGCTGGGTGGCGTCGTCGGCGCCGTGTCTCCTGCTGGCGTCCGCAAAGCCGCCGGCGGCGTCGGTCACGGGGCGGCGCACCTTCTGCTGCTCGTCGCCGACGCCCACAAGGCGCCAGGCGTTCGTGCGGTGCAGGAACAAGAGAGCGGGGACGAGGAGCAAGGCGACGCGGTGGCACTGGCGAGATCGACGTCCGCTTCTGAAGAAAACGATAGCAGCCACTTGACTGAATCTCTGAACTTACTTAATGTGACAAAGACAGTGCACTGCAGGTGTTCGACAGAAGGTTTTGGCTATGAGATAAATTTTTCTGGAGCTGTAACTTGGTGAGATGACCACTCAATGCACCCAGAGGCTGCCTGATTTTACTTGGAATTTTTGGAGAAGGTTAGGAATGAATTTCACCAAATTTGGAAAATCTGGTCCAAACTTGCAGCAATCGTAGTTTGAAAATTTTGAACTGAAGACCAGTGGATCTTCATGGTTCTAGGTTGAGGGTACAAAGGACCAGGGAGGAGAGTTGGTTTGGTGGCAAAAATCAAAACAGAAAAAGGGGTTCCTTTGCAAATCTCCAAGTGCTAGAAAAGAAGGCAGAAATATATTTGAAAATAATTTGAATGGAAATAGATTCATGGGGAGGTTCAACTTGCTGGATTTGGTGTAAAACATGATCCAAAGGTGAGGGAAGGGTTAGGAGAGATCATTTGCACTAGGGCCATGGCAAGGAGGAATTGTTGAAAGTGGCAAAGGACTTTCCAAAAGCCATAGTGCAAAATTCAAAAAGGTTTTCAAAAGTTATTTTTCCCAAATGGAAAAACATTTTGTCTTGAGTCCAAATGAAAAGCAAGGACTTCCAAGACCAAAGGCAGATCTTGGGTGAATCCAAATAAAACTTTTGCCATAAGGAAAAAATATATGAGAGGGAGAGTTCTCTTGAAGAAAAATTTAAGTCACTCCCCTCAAGTCAAATAAAATCTTTTGAAAAATCCAAATAAAAACTTGGGTGTCACAACACCTACCCCCTTAGGAAAAATCTCGTCCTCGAGATTTCTGCTGATCCTCAAATAGATATGGATACTCTGCTCAAAGGAAATCCTCCCTTTCCCATGTAGCTTCATCCTCAGTGTGGTTGCTCCACTGAACCCTGAAAAACTTGGTCGTTTTCTGACGGGTCCTCCGTTCAGATTCTTCTAAAATCTTTACTGGCCTTTCTCTGTAGGTGAGATCTGGTTGCATATCAATGTCCTCATGAGGTACATGCTTTTCTGGGTTGCTCACACATTTTCTTAACTGTGAGACGTGGAACACGTCATGGACGTCTGACAGCTCCTTGGGTAGGTCTAGCTGGTAGGCTACCGTGCCTCTTCGTGCCTTTACACAAAATGGTCCAATAAATCTTGGGGCTAGCTTCCCCTTAATTTTGAACCGTTGCAGACCCCTCATAGGAGATACGCGGAGGTATACGGAATCACCAGGTTCAAAGCTGACCTCACGGTGCTTCTGATCATAGTAGCTCTTCTGTCGGCTCTGTGCTGTCTTGAGTCTGTCCCTGATTTGTTTAACTTTCTCCTCGGCCTCTTTAAGCATGTCTGGGCCGAAGATACGGCTGTCACCTGTTTCTGACCAATTCAGAGGGGTACGACATCTTCGTCCGTACAACACTTCAAAGGGTGCCATTTGCAAGCTGGCTTGGTAACTGTTGTTGTAAGCAAAATCGGCATACGGCAAACTCTCTTCCCAACTGGACCCATAGGTGAGCACACAGGCTCTTAGCATATCCTCTAGGATTTGGTTTACACGTTCTATTTGTCCATCGGTCTGAGGGTGGTATGCTGTACTGAAAGCCAGTTGTGTGCCCAGAGCTTGTTGTAGGTGATCCCAAAATTTGGAGACGAATTGGGTGCCTCGGTCTGATATTATAGTCTTTGGGACCCCGTGCAAGCAAACTATATGGGAGAGATAAAGTTTTGCCAGTCTTTGTGTGGAGTAGGTAGTCTTCACGGGAATGAAATGAGCAACCTTGGTTAGTCGGTCTGTGATGACCCATATGGCGTCATTTCCGCGTTGTGATCGGGGTAATCCGACAATGAAGTCCATTCCGATTTCGTCCCATTTCCACTCCGGTATCCTGTTAGGCTGGAGTAGCCCTGCTGGCTTTTGGTGCTCGGCCTTGATGCGCTGACATGAATCGCAACAAGCGATGAATGTGGCTATATCTCTTTTCATACCGTGCCACCAAAACCTTTCCTGGATGTCCTTGTACATTTTGGTTCCTCCAGGATGGATTGAGTATGGGGCGGTGTGGCTTTCCGTCAAGATCTGTTGCTTGAGTTCCTCAATGTTGGGTACGCAAAGCATGTCCCGGTACCATAATGTTCCTTCACTGTCCGTGACGAATTCTGAAGTCTTACTAAGGTTCATTTTCTTCTTTATGCCTTCGATGCTGGGATGTCCCTGTTGAGCCTTCTTAATTTGTTCCACCAGGGTGGGTTGTATCTCCAGGTTCGATACGGTGCCCTCAGAGACTAACATCAGGTTGAGCCGAGTGAACTCTCGCTGAAACTCAGGCCTCAAATTTTGCTGACCGTCACTGTCCGGGCTGGGGTTTCAACTAAGGGCATCAGCCACTACATTTGCTTTCCCTGGGTGGTAGTGAATACCGACGTCATAGTCCTTGACCAGTTCCAACCAGCGTCGTTGGCGTAAATTCAGCTTTGGCTGTGTGAAAATATATTTGAGGCTCTTATGGTCCATATATATTTCACAGCGATTCCCCAACAGAAAGTGCCTCCACTCCTTGAGTGCATGAATAACTGCTGCTAGCTCCAGGTCATGTGTTGGGTAATTTTCCTCATGTTTTTGCAGCTTCCTGGAGGCATATGCGACAACCTTGCCATCCTGCATTAGCACACATCCGAGACCTTTTCGGGACGCGTCACAATACACTTCAAAGCTCTTGTGTATGTCTGGTACGGTTAAGACCGGTGCGGTTGTCAGTTTCTTCTTGAGTTCTTGGAAGCTCTGCTCGCATGCTTCCGTCCACACAAATTTCTTGTCCTTCTTGAGTAACTGTGTTATAGGTTTTGCCACAGTGGAGAACCCTTCAATAAATCTTCTGTAATATCCGGCCATTCCTAGGAAACTCCGCACATCTGTAACATTCGCGGGTGGCTTCCAGTCCAGTATGGCCTTGACTTTTTCTGGGTCTACGGCCACGCCTTCCTGGTTCAATATATGGCCCAAGAAACCAACTTGTCTTAGCCAAAATTCGCACTTGCTAAATTTGGCGTATAACTGATGTTTCCTCAATTCTCCCAAAACAATTCTGAGGTGCTCAGCATGCTCTCCTGGTGTCCTCGAGTAAACCAGAATATCGTCAATGAATACCACCACAAATTTGTCCATGAATTTCATGAACACTTTGTTCATGAGGTGGACGAAATATGCGGGGGCGTTCGTTAGTCCAAAAGGCATCACTGTAAACTCGTACAACCCATATCTGGAAGTGAAAGCTGTCTTGGGAATATCTTCCGTTCGTACCTTCAATTGGTGATATCCCGATCTCAAATCAATTTTTGAGAATACCTTGGCCTGTGCGAGCTGGTCAAACAAATCATTTATTCGTGGCATCGGATATTTGTTTTTGATGGTGACCATATTGAGGGCTCGGTAGTCTATGCACAGCCTCAGTGTCCCATCCTTCTTTTTGGCGAACAACACAGGCGAACCCCATGGTGAGGAGCTGGCTCGAATAAATCCTTTGTCCAATAATTCTTTTATCTGCTTCTTCAACTCCACCAATTCTGAGGGTGCCATTCTATAAGGCTTCTTATAGATGGGAGCGGTGCCAGGTGCTAGTTCAATGCTGAATTCGATCTCTCGGTCTGGTGGCATGCCTGGTAGTTCTTCAGGAAACACATCAGGAAACTCGCATACCACTGGGAATTTTCTCAATTCTGCAATGTCCATTTTGTTCAGTTTTGGTTGCTGTGATCGTGGCCTTTCTTGAGCGGAAACTCTTATAGTCTTGCCGTGATGGTGAGTGAGAATCACTGTCCGATTGAAACAGTCGATGAATCCTTTGTTGGTGGTCAACCAGTCCATCCCTAAAATGACATCCAGTCCTTTACTTTCCAACACGATGAGATTCGCGTGGAATTGTAGTCCTTCGAACTCAACGACCACTCCTTGGCAGTAACCCTGAGCGATTTGCTTATTTCCGGGGGACTTGATGATCATAGATTTTTCCAAGGGAAGTATCGGAAAACCATGTTGCGAAACAAAACTCTTCGAAACGAACGAATGGGAAGCTCCAGAATCAAACAAAACCGTGGTAGGTACTGTGTTGACAGGGAACGTACCGAGCACGATGTCTGGGGCCTTCTGCGCTTCTTCCCTGGTCACATGGTTCAGGTGACCTTGCCTGTGGTTGTTGCTGGGATTGAAGTTGTTGCGCTTGGGGGCTGGATCGTTTCCACCATTGTTCGGCTTGGGTGCCGAGTCTCTTGGCTTCGGGCACTGTTTAGCATAATGCCCTTGTTGACCACAAGCATAGCAGGTGACCCCTGGACGGTATGTGAACTCCTTGTCCCTGGCATGAAACTGTCCGACGGGTCTTGGCTCAGTAGTCGTGGATCTCCTTGTGTCTGTCCTCGGGACCTCAGTCTTGCCTCGGTTGCTGCGGGCAAGAGTCGTCTTGTCCCTCTTTCGCTTGCGGATATCTTCCAGACTACGGCGCTCATTCTCCAGGGTGATGGCCTTATCCACCAGCGTCTTAAAATCCGGAAAGGTGTGCACAATCAGTTGGCATCTCAGTGCTGGTGCCAGGCCGTCCAGAAATTTTTCCATCTTCTTGCTTTTTGTCATGTGCTCGTCGTAGGCATAACGAGACAGCTGGGTGAACTGACCATTGTACTCGGTCACTGACATGCCTCTTTGCTTCAGGTCATCAAACTCTCTCTTCTTGATCTTTAGGATGCTCCTGGGGATGTGTGCCCCACGGAAGCCTTCCTTGAACTCTTCCCAGGTGATGTTGTGTTCCCTGGGATGCATGTGTAGGAAGTTTTCCCACCATCCTGCGGCTGCTCCAGTAAGGTAGTGTGGTGCATAAAGCACCTTCTCATGATCTGAGCACTGAGCAATAATCAGTTTCCTTTCAATCTCACGAAGCCAATCATCGGCTTCCAGCGGTCTGTCGGTTTGAGCAAAAGTTGAGGGGCGAGTCTTCTGTAACTCAGATAACTTGGAATGGGGTTGATAGGGTTCACGGTGGTTTCCCATGTTGATGACATGGTTCATCATCTCTTGGTGCTGTTGCTGGCTTTGCTCGAAGAGACGGCATACTTGTGACAGTGCCGCTTCGCTGTCTTGTTGGCTGGACTGACCCTGAGTGAAATTGTTGCTGGTCTGTGTCCCGTAAACCTCTTCTGGCTGATTGGGCATGGAGCGAGTCCACGGGCGAGACATTTTTCCAGTCTGGGGTATTATTTGCAAAACCCATGAGAAAAATTGTGTAGCACAAATATCTCGCAAAGGCAAAAATATGCTTCAAGGTTTTCAAGGAGACACAAATGATTTTTCATGGAGAAGAAGTGCTTAACATAAATCTTACTTCGAAAAGCAAACACAAGATACAGCACTCAGGATGCGCGTACGTATCCTGACATGTTATTTAAAAACTAGCGTACTACTCAGAAGGCAGCAAACACACCAATACAAACTAGCGTACAGATAAAACAACACATCATACAAGCAGGCGTAACAAGCGGCTACTCGGTGCTCTCAGTCAGAGATGGTGAAGATCTCCTTCCCCTTGCCGATGGCAAGGCTCAGCGGTCCAGGAGAATCAACCTCCTCCTCTCTAGCTGGCTCCTGGCGCGGGACGCTGCGCTGCGGTGATGGTGCGGGGGCGACTGGTGGTAGAGCGCGTGCGGCAGGTGGTGCGGCTCTGACTGGAGTAGGAGCGATGACTCGGTCGAACTCCTCAGTGGTAGGCAGACGGCGAGCAGTGGCCAAAACGGCCGGTGCATACGAAGCTGAAGACGAGACGAATGTCAGAGGCGGCGCCGTGTGGAGAAGCTCCTTCCTGCTGGCAGGACCGCCCCGGACGAAGTCCATGCGGGCAGCCACAAGATCATCTACGAGGTTGTCGAAAGACTCCTCCAGAGCCTTGAGATACTCCACAACCATCTCGAAGGCTTCATCTCGTTCTCCCCGATGGCAGGCGAACGCATAGTGGCTGGTGTAAGGCACATGGCATGGGAGGTAGCGGTAGCGACGAGTCTTCATCGTAGGAAGGATGTCCCGAAGGCGAGCTATCGCCTCCCGGGCAGCCATCTGCATGGCATGCCTCTCCGTAGGCATGGCCCTTCCCGTAAAACGGAAGTGACGAGCAGCAGAACGTCCTCCCCTGAACTGCACCACGGCTTGGTGCATAGACACGTCATCACTGAGCTTGTGCTGATAGAGCGTGAACTCCGGGCGAGCTGCTGGCCCGATCGCGAGCTTGGTGATGGAGACGAGGAGCTTGACAAACCCCTCGGGCACGTTGGTGAACACTCGATTCTCACAGCTGCTGCCAGCCATCTACAAAAGTAGGCAAAAATTCTGAGTAGTCATGTCATAAATTTTATGATGACCAACAGAAAATAGCTACATTTGCAAAATGCTAAAAAAGCACAAAAGATGCTAATAACCGATTAGCGATCGCACCTAGGGGCTTCCTACAGTCAGCCTGGCTCTGATACCAAGCTTGTCACGACCGGTTTTTCAATAAAATAATTATTGAGAGACCAATCCCTTTTACGGACCAGCGATGAAGAATTCCTTCTCACTGGTAGACAATATCATGGTCACAGAAGAAAAATACCAGGAGTACTAAATATAATACAAGGATTGAGCAGAGACTGCCCAACAATTTATTACATGCGCGCCGTTAAAACAAAACGGCGGATAGGGTGGCAACTACTAACTCACGATAATAACGGTGGTGGAAATATCACCGCGAAGTGAGTGATATGATTCCAGAAGACTACAGCTCTTCGAGCGTCGGAGTGAGGCTCGAGAAGACTTATTGTGGGTGGCGGAAGCGTAAACGATACAAGTGACCAATATCCGGGATCGCGCAGGACTGACTGGGACTCCTCTAGGCATCGGACGCGCTATCAAACTCTTCATCCAAGAGATCGCCTTCGTCAACATCTGGCCAAATCAACAAGCCAGGTGAGTACTATGAAAGTACTCGCAAGACAGTTCGGACATAAGGTATAACGAATGTAAACATGAAGCACATGAATAAGTTAACCAGTGCGATCAGACATAACGGTAATAAATACTGGGTGCCAAGCGAGGGTCTGAATGACGCCTCGAGCGGAAACTGCAGAATAGTAATACTGGTGCCAAACGAGTGTCTGAAAGACTCCTCGAGCGGAAAATGCGGAATAATAATGCGGGTGCCAAACGAGTGTCTGAAAGACTCCTCGAGCGGAAAATGCGGAATAATAATGCGGGTGCCAAACGAGTGTCTGAAAGACTCCTCGAGAGGTAAATGCAGAATAATAATGCCACAGTCGGGTGTCGGGACGACACCACATAAAGGGCTTATAACAGAAAGTAAAGACAGTGTATGCCGCAGTCGGACGTCTGAGCGACATCACATAAAGGGCTTATATTGAAAGTGAGGAACGAGTACACGCCACAGTCGGACGTCTGCGCGACGTCACATAAAGGGCTTATATCACATCTCATTAATACAACAGTTTGGGAACATAAATTATCACAAGCATGAGACACAAAATAAAGTTAGTCCATCCACAGGAATAACAATAAATCTGAATGTTACCACTTGAGCTTGTTCACCGGGGACAAGTTTTTCACACGGATAGATATGGATATAATGTTCTCATTACTTGATCATGGATACGATGATTTGGAAAGAATTGACTCTGTAGAGTTAGTACTTAACCACAGCCAACGGATTTCAGTAGTCACGGGGACTAGTTCCGTCTACAGTGTTTTGGAAGAAACACGTCTAACCAGTACACACCCAATTCAACCATCCGAAGCCAGGGATCACCCTCGGCAACTTTCAAGAAAAACCTTGAGACGGGGAGGCTACAACCTCGCGTAGCATGGGATCAAATTTCTATACGCGCGCTATAAGGGGGTGCCCCCCTCTCGGTCCCAACCGGAATCACCCATGCCCCCTGACCGGATGACTGGCTTTAATCCTGGGCCAAGGTACCATCATCCCGGCCTCTCTGTTTGGTGTGTACACGGAAAGAGGTTACCAACTTACTAAACCGCATCCTGGCAATGAGACATGTGGTAGCACGGAAAGGGGAAAGAACGGTAACGTGGCTCCAACCACGTTAACGTCGGAGAAAGTCGGATGTCGCAAGGCTGGCATGCTACAACAGTACCACCTTGCTGCCATTCATGTCACCACATGATTTGGCCATCTCTCATCAGAGACCATCGCAACTTTGGAACGTGCGGAAAAAGATCGATAACGTAGCTCCAACCACATTAACGTCGAAGGAAGTTGGATGACGCAAGGCTGGCATGCTACAACAGTACCACCTTGCTGCCTTTCATGTCACCACATGCTTAGGCCACCTCTCAACAGAGGTCATCGCAACTTTGGGACAACCGGGTCGTTGCCTTACAAGCAACGAGGTTTTTACCGACACCCATACGCCACGCACAAACTCTCACGTGAACATGTAAAACATCTGTCATATCAAATGTTCAAAACATGCTTGCCTGGTTCGGAGAAGTCGGAGTCTAGCTCGGCGAAGTTCGCGGCTCCGTCACCTCTCCCGGAACCTACGACAATCACGAAACGGGTACTAACGTGAAAACCAACACATGCACAGAAACCTTTCCAAATATTTTTCAAATAAATCCCATAAAAAACTAGACAAAATTTGAAGATTGTCAGAAAAAGAATCACTCAAAAATACCTTTTTATTAAAAAGTTATAAAGGTTTCTGTCCAGGGACTTATCTGTAATGAAACAGAAAAGTTCCAGGGTTTTAACTGAGAAAACAGAAAACGCTTCGGCTGGGAATGCGCAAGCGCAAAGGAGAAGGTGTATTTTGCCCGAAGCGCCAACAGAAAACGGTTCGCGAATAAAAGAACAGAGGCTGACACGCGGGGTCCACATGTCAGGTTTGAAAAGCTCGCCGGCGCCCGAAGACTGCGGTGGACGCCGGCGTCGAACCACGGCGAGTTAGGAGAAACGGAGGGTACCAAGAGCTTCAGCGTCTTCTTCCGCGTCGGTGGGTGGTGGACTCGTCCAACGGGGAGCACCACGTCGACGGCGACACTATCTCCGGCGGACGGCGGCTCGGGTGAGGATGGGGAACTCCGGTGGAGGACTGCAAGCTTCAAATTGAAGTGCGGGTCAGAAAGAGGGGTGCAGGGTGAAGCTACTGGCAAGAGAATGGAGGCGGAGGAGCACACACGGGGGCGAATCGGGCTGGATCCCGTGGCGGGTCGCGGCGGCCGGAGTCGAGGAAGGAGACCTCCTCGGGGTTCTTCCAGTGGCTCGGCGTGCTCTAGGGGGAGTGCAGTGCTGGTGGGTGCTCGAGTTGAAGCTCGGGGCCTCTATTTATAGGCAGATCGACGGGGTGGCCATGAACGGAGAATCTCCGGTGAGCGATTACGGCGGAGCAGTGGATTGGCAGGGGGTTTGAGCGGCCGGGCAGCATCAGTGGAGGTTACTGGACTCGTTTTGCAGTTAAACGGGGTCGGTCTTGGCGTAATGGCGTCGGTCCACGGTGAGGTGACCGCACGGGCTCAACGGCGGCAGAGAGCGCGCTCCGCGCCCTGCGGTTCACGACGAGAGCGGCAGCGTGTTCGGGGGAGTGGAAGGCCACGCGGCGAGCTCCTGTGGTTTGGGCGGCGCTGGGTGGCGTCGTCGGCGCCGTGTCTCCTGCTGGCGTCCGCAAAGCCGCCGCCGGCGTCGGTCACGGGGCGGCGCACCTTCTGCTGCTCGTCGCCGACGCCCGCAAGGCGCCAGGCGTTCGTGCGGTGCAGGAACAAGAGAGCGGGGACGAGGAGCAAGGCGACGCGGTGGCACTGGCGAGATCGACGTCCGCTTCTGAAGAAAACGACAGCAGCCACTTGACTGAATCTCTGAACTTACTGAATGTGACAAAGACAGTGCACTACAGGTGTTCGACAGAAGGTTTTGGCTATGAGATAAATTTTTTGGAGCTGTAACTTGGTGAGATGACCACTCAATGCACCCAGAGGCTGCCTGATTTTACTTGGAATTTTTGGAGAAGGTTAGGAATGAATTTCACCAAATTTGGCAAAGCTGGTCCAAACTTGCAGCAAGCATAGTTTGAAAATTTTGAACTGAAGACCAGTGGATCTTCATGGTTCTAGGTTGAGGGTACAAAGGACCAGGGAGGAGAGTTGGTTTGGTGGCAAAAATCAAAACAGAAAAAGGGGTTCCTTTGCAAATCTCCAAGTGCTAGAAAAGAAGGCAGAAATATATTTGAAAAGAATTTGAATGGAAATAGATTCATGGGGAGGTTCAACTTGCTGGATTTGGTGTAAAACATGATCCAAAGGTGAGGGAAGGGTTAGGAGAGATCATTTGCACTAGGGCCATGGCAAGGAGGAATTGTTGAAAGTGGCAAAGGACTTTCCAAAAGCCATAGTGCAAAATTCAAAAAGGTTTTCAAAAGTTATTTTTCCCAAATGGAAAAACATTTTGTCTTGAGTCCAAATGAAAAGCAAGGACTTCCAAGACCAAAGGTAGATCTTGGGTGAATCCAAATAAAACTTTTGCCATAAGGAAAAAATATATGAGAGGGAGAGTTCTCTTGAAGAAAAATTTAAGTCACTCCCCTCAAGTCAAATAAAATCTTTTGAAAAATCCAAATAAAAACTTGGGTGTCACAGGACGTCGACAGCAGTCCGGAGCATCGTCCCCGAAACAAGCCCCTGGCCGCCAGGTGAGTACTAAGAATTCGTACTCATTTATTTGTCTGTCCTTTCCACCTTATGGTATTTTTATATGATAAATCATGTTTATTGTAGTCCGGCCCACGACAGCTCCCAGCGATCCTCGTCAAGAGGCTCGTTGGATCCAAAGGCGATGGACAGCTTGTCACCGCCGACCGCTTACTCTCCCGAGGCCCAGGGAGATGATGAAGTTCTGTCCCAAAGGACCTTCCCAGGCCAGGGAGAGGTTCAGGAGGCCGCCGTGGCGGCACCAGAGGACGACACCTCAGCCGCCGGACACATGGGGGAGCGGATCCCCCCGGAGACTGGTGATGGGGGCCATGCTCAGTTTGGCCCCCAGCCGAATACGACGCCGGAGACCAATACGGATCCGGTGTAACATCCCAAATTTCCAATTTGGTATGTTATACATAGATCATCATTGCATATCATGTTTTATTGCATTTTGACAAATCCTCGATAAATCCTAAGCAACTCAAGGACCCTCGGAGAGAGTTGGGGATTTTCTCGAATTTTCATATTCGATTTTTCAAACGAGGATTGGGATTTTAATTATTTTTCTCTCCGGAAAACTATTTCATTCTTAAAATAAACGAGAGGAGAAAATATGACTTCTCCAAAACAATTGAAATACTGGAGGAAAAATGTTAAAATCATTATTTGGAATTTATTGGATTTTATTTGCAATTTTTATTGCATTTAAAAATATGCATGTTTTCAAAATGTTTATTTTCGATTTTAAAAATGTTCACCCTACTCTAGATTTTCTAACTAGACGGGGAAAATTTATTTCATATTTTTCTGATTTTTACTTATTTTTCTATGCAATTTTCTTCACGGAACTTAAAAAAAAAAAGACGCCCGCGTCGACTGGGCCGAAGGCCCAGCCGACGGCCCGCCCCGCCGCGACCTCTCCTTCTTCCCCACGCCGCCGGAGTCCGGCCACGCCACGGGAGCTCGCCTCCGCCTCGGTGCCCCCTTCCCCAAGCCTCTAGCCCCCCCTCTCCGTTTTCGCCATCACCGCCGCCGGAGAAGCCGCCGCCGCCGCCGCATCTAGCCCCGCCGCCGCCC
>NC_057811.1:453962049-453970113 GCF_018294505.1 Triticum aestivum | reverse complement strand
CCGAGCCCCGCACCCCCGCCGCCGAGCCGCGCCCGCCGGAGCCCTCGCCGGAGCGAGCCCCGTCAAGGTACTGCCGCCGCCGTTCCCGTCGTGTTGACCGGTTTTCTGAAAAAAAACCTTTTGTTTAAAAAAAACCCTAGATCGTTTTTTTTTCGGTTTTTCTTATTTCACGAGCGTTCACCGAACCGTTTGTTTTGACGAACGCGTTCGTCGGTTTTTCTCTGTTAACGAACGTCCGTTCTTTAACCGTTCGTCCGTTTTTCTTTTTCGGCGGATTTTTCCCGTTATTTTCTCAGATTCGATTTCTGATCGAATCTTCGTTTCTGTTTAACTTCTCGCTCGTTTATCGGAATCAGGTGATTGAAGCGCCTAGAGTTTCGTCTCAAAATTCTCTTTCCGTTTAACCTACTCAAACAAGTTTTTGCTACAGTAAAATTTGACCTAGATCCAGATTATCAAAGGAAGTTTCTTTCTTCCGCCGTTTGACTGTCGTTGCTTCTTTCGAGTTGATTCTTTTTGCAAACCCGAGTTCTTAAGTTGAACTTTCTGGTTGGATCTTTCATTCGAGTTTTACCTGTGCATTAGTTGAGTACTGATTGTATGCTTGTTTGTTTGCGATAGAGTACCCGGAGTGTGCCGCTTGTTACTTCGAATCGCTAGGTTTTGCGGATCATCAGCAAGGCAAGTAACACTTTGATCATACCCCGTTCATACCCAGTTTTATTGCATTAGATCTATTCCTTCAAACACATTGCATGATTAGGATCTAATAAACTGTGGGTATTGGGAAGTAGTTGATGTAGTACCTATTACCTGTTTTTCTATCAAACCCTTGGGAGTTACTTCTACGTTGCTTTTATTATTGCCATGCTATGCTCGTAGACGTGGATTGGGTTTGAGTGAAATTCATGACAGATGTGAGATTGTTAATTAAAGGTTTACTTAAGGTGGCAACTTAAACTCACATCTGGGTGGATTGAGGTACCTGGGTATTCCAGGATTGCCTGTTTTTCTTTTGGACCGCCACCCAGGTTCAAAGGGATCATGAGATTTTTCATGCTAGAAACTTCCGTGTGCAGCCGCAAGCTATTATGGGCTCTAGCATAGTTGATTAAGTTGTGTGAACTCTTACAGTGGTAGACTAGCAGATATAGGGGAAAGTAGGTGTAACGGTCTACCCATACGTAAGGTGCAAACACTTCTGAAAGACTGTGTCTTGGTCATCCGTTACTCAAACACCATGTAGTGCGAGTAATCCAACGGAGGAGATCAAGTCTTGTGGGAAAAGTGCACAAACCTCTGCAGAGTGTACAAACTGATCATGATTAGCCGTGTCCCCGGTTATGGACAACTTGAGTATCTAGTACTTGGATTATCATGTGAATCTCAACACTATGTTACTTCTAATTAATTTTGTTGGGTTATTGATGACTTTTTAATTGGGATTGAGATGCTGTCAACCATCTCAATGTTTCACAACCACCATGATAGTTAAATAAAATTTATTCCTTTGAAGTAGGATAAAATTGGCTTTTCGCAAAACTGTAACCATAGAGCTTTCCACCAGCCACATATGCATGTAGTATAGCATTATTATTGTTCATTGCTCTCTATGTGCTACATTGCCAGCATATCCTATGTGCTGACCCGTTTTCGGGCTGCAACGTTTCATGTTGTAGATTTTTCAGACGACGAGTAAGGTGCCTTAGGTCGTGGTCTTATACTCAGTGATGCCGCTGGAGTTGATGGACTCACTTATCTTCCAAGTCTTCCGCTGTTATCGTTATTAGATGGCCTTAAGCCATGTTTATTATACTTAGTCTCTATGGAGATATCCGATGTAATAAGTGTGTGATTGCTACTCTGTTATAAATCCTCCATTTGTACTGTGCGTGTCAGCATTACTGATCCAGGGATGACACTGGTGCACAGCAGCACAGGCCATTTGAGGTCTGGTCGCTACAAAGTTGGTATCAGAGCACATGCTGACTATAGGACACGACCACTAAGCTTAAGCCCTAGAAAGCTTCTCTCTTCTCATTTCTGACTCCTCTCCACTTTCTACTCTCTTAGGAATGGCGAATGCAAGGAGCAAGTTCATGCAACCAGATGAAGACACGCCGTTTGGACGACATTTGAAGGAAGTCACCAAGTACTTGAATATAGGAATACCAAGCGTCACCGGAACCTACAACGCCACATTACCTGAAGAGGAGAGCTGGAAGATTCAAGTTATCATTCCAGGAAGGACGTTCGCACCAATTACGGAACCCATGAGATTGGTTTTCGAAGCACCAACTTGGAGTTTAGGGAAGAGCATGGCCGCACACATCGCCATGGGACGCATTGGAGAAGTCTACCACCAGGAGCTTAAGGATACAATTTATCAAATTTGTGGACGTCGAGACGCGCAATGGGAGATGATCAAGACCAAGAAGGATGGATCAATTGCAGCTTTCATCCAGGAACAGAACCAACATATTCGTCGCCAGGAGAACCAGATGTGCACGGACAAGGAAGAACTAAAGAAGGCATTTACGAAGATCAAGGAACTCCAAGAAGAACTCAAGACTACACGCGAAGATTATTTGGAGGAAATCAACGCACTTGTCGGGAAGATTGACGATTTGGAGAAGAAGATTGGAGCATCCGTGGGAAATCCAGTACCAGAAGCAGAAGTCGACGAATGCACTTGTCCGAATAACTACATCATCATTGACGACACCGACTCGGAACCAAGTGAAGACGAATGGATTGATGAAGCTGGAGCAGACATCATGGAGTCTTCAACGGATCAGAATTTTTAGTAGACCCCCCATATCAGTAGTAGTTTTCCCCCATTGAATAGTATAGTTCAAGCACTTTGTAACACTAGTTAGATCGATTGTTTTGTCTTGTTTGGATTGATTGAGTGATATTGATTGAATTTGTCTCATGAGCATATGGGTAGTGTTTTCTCTCTAGACCTCATTCTATTCTTAATTCTCATCTTTTCTAAACCCATCAGATGCCTCCGAGACGCGACACCGGATTTGTTTTCCCGCCAGAGATCACCCAGTTGATTCAGCAACAGAATGCCTTGATGCAAGTGTTAGTCCAGAACCAAGGCAACAACAACAACAACCCACCGCCGCCACCACCTGTTGATCACTTAGCCCGTTTCCTAAGGTTAAATCCGCCGGTGTTTTCCAATAGCACCGAGCCGATTGTTGCAGATGATTGGCTCCGCAAAGTTGGAAGGGAGTTGACCACTGCAGGTTGCACAGATGCGGAAAGAGTGCGTTTCGCCGCACATCAGCTTGATGGACCCGCAGCATCATGGTGGGAGAATTACACAGCCACGCACCCTATTGACACTGTCACATGGGACCAGTTTCAGCAAGCTTTCCGTATAGCTCATGTTTCAGCAGGAGCTATGGCTATGAAGAAGCGTGAGTTTCGTAACCTACGCCAAGGAGGACGCACCGTAGGCCAGTATGTGGAAGATTTCAGTAAGTTAGCACGTTATGCAGCAGATGACGTTGCTACAGATGCAGCCAAGCAGGAAAAGTTTCTGGAAGGACTGAATGACGAGCTGAGTATGCAGTTGATGATAGCAACCTTCAACAACTACCAGGAGCTGGTAGATAGAGCTCTCATGATTGAAGGGAAGCAACAGCATATTGAAAACCGTAAGAGGAAGTATGGACAAGGGAAGTATAACTCTGGAGCCCAGCAGAAGCCATGTTTTACCCCGAAGCCGGGAGGACAGTTTCAGCATACCCATGGAGGAGGTAGTTCGCACAACCATAATGGCTCCAAGAATGGTAGTGGGAATGGAGGAAGCAACGGACAGAACCGCACCAACCCATCTACCCCAGCCAAGAGGGACCTGAGCCAAGTCACTTGTTTTAAGTGCCAGAAGAATGGACATTATGCCAACGAATGTCCCGAAGCCCAAAATGGAAATGGCAATGGAAGCTCTGGGAAGAAGCCGAACCCGTTCAACAAAGGACATGTGAACCATGTGAGCGTGGAGGAGGTTGAAGCTCAGCCTGATGCAGTAATAGGTAAGTTTTTGGTTAAGTCATTTACTGCAACTGTTCTTTTCGATACTGGTGCATCGCATTCATACATATCAAGGGGATTCGTGAATAAGTTTAAGATGTCCACCAAAGTTCTCAGAAACCCTATGTTAGTAACCTCGCCAGGAGCAGAGTATATGGCCACCCAAGGATGTTTTCAGATACCATTGGCCATTGGTAGGCATGTTTTCCCCTCAGACCTCATTGTTTTGGAATCGCAAGGTTTGGATGTGATTCTGGGAATGGATTGGCTATCGTTGTATGGAGGAAACATCGATTGTGCCAGCAAGACGATTTTGCTTACCACTCGAGAAGGAAAACGGATCAAGTATGTATCCAGGCATATGCCGAAGAGGACTCAAGTGAATTCCTTATCAGGAGTTGTACAGAAGGAAGTACCAGTGGTGAAGGATTATCCGGATGTATTTCCAGAAGAGTTGCCAGGCATGCCACCGGATAGAGACATTGAGTTCTTGATTGAACTTTTGCCAGGCACCGGGCCAATATCTAAGAGACCGTACAGGATGCCCGCTAAGGATTTGGAGGAAATTAAGAAGCAGATCAAGGAGTTACTGGATAAAGGCTATATTCGCCCAAGTTCGTCACCTTGGGGATCACCAGTACTTCTAGTGGAGAAGAAAGATGGATCACTAAGGATGGTTGTTGATTACCGAGGATTGAATGAAGTGACCATCAAAAACAAGTACCCACTGCCAATGATAAATGATTTGTTTGACCGCCTGCAAGGAGCTAAAGTATTTTCCAAGATCGATCTACGATCAGGATACCATCAGTTAAAGATTCGAAAGCAGGATATACCCAAGACGGCATTTACCACCAGATATGGATTGTATGAGTATACCGTTATGTCATTTGGACTGACTAACGCACCTGCCTATTTCATGAACCTGATGAACAAAGTATTTATGGAGTTTTTGGATAAGTTCGTCGTGGTATTCATTGATGATATTTTAATCTTTTCCAAGGATGAGGAAGAGCATGAGGAGCATTTGCGATTGGTACTTGAGAAGCTCAGAGAACATCAATTATATGCCAAGTTCAGCAAATGTGAGTTTTGGTTAAAGGAAGTTGGATTCCTTGGACATGTTATTTCCGGAGAAGGAATAGCAGTAGACCCTGCCAAGGTTGACACAGTGACAAGTTGGGAATCACCCACGACAGTTGGAGAAATCCGGAGTTTTCTTGGACTTGCAGGATACTACCGGAGATTCATCGAGAATTTCTCGAAGATTGCTAAGCCCATGACTGAGCTATTGAAGAAGGACATCAAATTCAATTGGACTGAGGAATGTGAAGCTAGTTTCCAAGAGTTGAAGAAACGATTGGTTACATCACCAGTGTTGATTCTGCCAGATCAACGCAAGGACTATGAAGTTTATTGCGACGCTTCTCGTCGAGGACTTGGAGCAGTGCTTATGCAGGAAGGAAGAGTTGTTTTGTATGCTTCACGACAACTTAAACCCCATGAGAAGAATTATGCTACGCATGATTTGGAATTAGCAGCCGTGGTGCATGCATTGAAGACATGGAGACATTTTCTCATCGGAAACCATTGTGAGGTGTACACGGATCACAAGAGTTTGAAGTACATTTTCACGCAGAAGGAGTTAAACCTCAGACAGAGGAGATGGTTGGAGCTCATCAAGGATTATGATATGAGATTGCATTATCACCCCAGAAAGGCTAACGTAGTAGCAGACGCGTTGAGCCGCAAGAGTCATATCAGCACCCTCATGACAGGAGAGTTACCTCAGGAGTTAGCCGAGGACCTACGCGAGCTATGTTTGGAGATAGTCCCGAGAGTCTATTTAGCGACATTGGAGATTCAGTCTACCTTGATGGAAAAGATCAGAGAAGCTCAGAAGACAGATAAGGAGATTGAAGAGATAAAGGAGAAGTTGAGCAAAGGAAAATCCAAGGGATTTCGTGAAGATGAGCACGATACCTTATGGTTTGAAGACCGTGTATATGTACCAAATGATCCGGAGATCAGGAAGTTGATTTTGCAAGAAGCCCATGATTCACCGTACTCGATTCACCCAGGGAATACCAAGATGTATTTGGATTTGATGAACACTTTCTGGTGGACCGGAATGAAGACGGATATTGCGGAGTATGTAGCAGTTTGTGATGTATGCCAGAGAGTGAAGGCAGAGCATCAGAAGCCAGCAGGATTGCTGCAACCATTGCCGATACCCGAATGGAAGTGGGATAAAATAGGCATGGATTTTATCACAGGATTACCAAAGACTCGTTTAGGCTATGACTCGATATGGGTTGTAGTCGACCGTTTGACGAAAGTGGCTCATTTCATTCCAGTAAAGACCACTTACACCAGTGCTAAGTTAGCAAAGATATACATGACCAGGATCGTATGTTTGCATGGAGTTCCGAGGACCATTGTATCAGACAGAGGAACCCAATTTACCTCGAAGTTTTGGAAGCAGTTACATGAAACATTGGGAACCAGGTTGGAATTTAGTACAGCATTTCACCCACAGACAGATGGACAGACCGAGAGAGTCAACCAGATTTTGGAGGACATGTTGAGAGCATGTGCACTAGATTATGGATCTAGTTGGGACGACAATTTGCCATATGCGGAGTTTTCATATAACAACAGTTATCAAACCAGTTTGAAGATGGCCCCTTTCGAAGCTTTGTACGGAAGGAGGTGTAGAACACCGTTGCTATGGGACGAAGTTGGAGACCGTCAGTTGTTTGGACCAGATTTGATTAAGGAGTCTGAACAGAAAGTAAGGTTGATTCGCGATAGGCTCAAGGTAGCCGAGTCCAGGCAGAAGAGTTATGCTGATTCTAAACGAAAAGAGACAGTTCACGAAGTCGGAGACCGAGTGTATCTTCGAGTATCACCCCTTCGAGGAGTGAAGCGCTTTGGAATTAAGGGAAAGTTAGCGCCCCGTTTTATCGGACCATACAGAGTGTTGGAACGTATGGGAGAAGTTGCTTACAAGCTGGAATTGCCCGAAGGATTGTCTGAAATACATTATGTATTTCATGTTTCGCAGTTGAAGAAGTGCCACGCAGAGATGGCTGAGATACCACTGAGAGATACTGTGCCACTGGAAGCGATTCAGTTGGAAAGTGATTTGACTTATGAGGAGAAACCAATTAAGATTCTCGAGTATGCCAGCCGAGTTACCCGCAGCAAGGTTATCAAGTTTTGCAAAGTTCAGTGGAGTCACCACACGGAAGATGAGGCCACCTGGGAGCGAGAGGAAGATCTACGGAAAAACCACTCCCACCTGTTTTCTAGCCAACCCGAATCTCGAGGGCGAGATTCATCTTAAGGGGGGTAGGTTTGTAACATCCCAAATTTCCAATTTGGTATGTTATACATAGATCATCATTGCATATCATGTTTTATTGCAATTTGACAAATCCTCGATAAATCCTAAGAAACTCAAGGACCCTCGGAGAGAGTTGGGGATTTTCTCGAATTTTCATATTCGATTTTTCAAACGAGGATTGGGATTTTAATTATTTTTCTCTCCGGAAAACTATTTCACTCTTAAAATAAACAAGAGGAGAAAATATGACTTCTCCAAAACAATTGAAATACTGGAGGAAAAATGTTAAAATCATTATTTGGAATTTATTGGATTTTATTTGCAATTTTTATTGCATTTAAAAATATGCATGTTTTCAAAATGTTTATTTTTGATTTTAAAAATGTTCACCCTACTCTAGATTTTCTAACTAGACGGGGAAAATTTATTTCATATTTTTCTGATTTTTATTTATTTTTCTATGCAATTTTCTTCGCGGAACTTAAAAAAAAAAGACGCCCGCGCCGACTGGGCCAAAGGCCCAGCCGCCGGCCCGCCCCGCCGCGACCTCTCCTTCTTCCCCACGCCGCCGGAGTCCGGCCACGCCATGGGAGCTCGCCTCCGCCTCGGTGCCCCCTTCCCCAAGCCTCTAGCCCCCCTCTCCATATATACCCCCCTCTCCGTTTTTG
>NC_057811.1:453951980-453961672 GCF_018294505.1 Triticum aestivum | reverse complement strand
CGGAGCCTCCGCCCCCGAGCCCCGCACCCCCGCCGCCGAGCCGCGCCCGCCGGAGCCCTCGCCGGAGCGAGCCCCGTCGAGGTACTGCCGCCGCCGTTCCCGTCGTGTTGACCGGTTTTCTGAAAAAAAAAGAAAAAACCTTTTGCTTAAAAAAAACCCTAGATCGGTTTTTTTTTCGGTTTTTCTTATTTCACGAGCGTTCACCGAACCGTTCGTTTTGACGAACGCGTTCGTCGGTTTTTCTCTGTTAACGAACGTCCGTTCTTTAACCATTCGTCCGTTTTTCTTTTTCGGCGGATTTTTCCCGTTATTTTCTCAGATTCGATTTCTGATCGAATCTTCGTTTCTGTTTAACTTCTCGCTCGTTTATCGGAATCAGGTGATTCAAGCGCCTAGAGTTTCGTCTCGAAATTCTCTTTCCGTTTAACCTACTCAAACAAGTTTTTGCTACAGTAAAATTTGACCTAGATCCAGATTAGCAAAGGAAGTTTCTTTCTTCCGCCGTTTGACTGTCATTGCTTCTTTCGAGTTGATTCTTTTTGCAAACCGGAGTTCTTAAGTTGAACTTTCTGGTTGGATCTTTCATTCGAGTTTTACCTGTGCATTAGTTGAGTACTGATTGTATGCTTGTTTGTTTGCGATAGAGTACCCGGAGTGTGCCGCTTGTTACTTCGAATCGCTAGGTTTTGCGGATCATCAGCAAGGCAAGTAACACTTTGATCATACCCCGTTCATACCCAGTTTTATTGCATTAGATCTATTCCTTCAAACACATTGCATGATTAGGATCTAATAAACTGTGGGTATTGGGAAGTAGTTGAGGTAGTACCTATTACCTGTTTTTCTATCAAACCCTTGGGAGTTACTTCTACGTTGCTTTTATTATTGCCATGCTATGCTCGTAGACGTGGATTGGGTTTGAGTGAAATTCATGACAGATGTGAGATTGTTAATTAATCGTTTACTTAAGGTGGCAACTTAAACTCACATCTGGGTGGATTGAGGTACCTGGGTATTCCAGGATTGCCTGTTTTTCTTTTGGACCGCCACCCAGGTTCAAAGGGATCATGAGATTTTTCATGCTAGAAACTTCCGTGTGCAGCCGCAAGCTATTATGGGCTCTAGCATAGTTGATTAAGTTGTGTGAACTCTTACAGTGGTAGACTAGCAGATGTAGGGGAAAGTAGGTGTAACGGTCTACCCATACGTAAGGTGCAAACACTTCTGAAAGACTGTGTCTTGGTCATCCGTTACTCAAACACCATGTAGTGCGAGTAATCCAACGGAGGAGATCAAGTCTTGTGGGAAAAGTGCACAAACCTCTGCAGAGTGTACAAACTGATCATGATTAGCCGTGTCCCCGGTTATGGACAACTTGAGTATCTAGTACTTGGATTAGCATGTGAATCTCAACACTATGTTACTTCTAATTAATTTTGTTGGGTTATTGATGACTTTTTAATTGGGATTGAGATGCTGTCAACCATCTCAATGTTTCACAACCACCATGATAGTTAAATAAAATTTATTCCTTTGAAGTAGGATAAAATTGGCTTTTCGCAAAACTGTAACCATAGAGCTTTCCACCAGCCACATATGCATGTAGTATAGCATTATTATTGTTCATTGCTCTCTATGTGCTACATTGCCAGCATATCCTATGTGCTGACCCGTTTTCGGGCTGCAATGTTTCATGTTGCAGATTTTTCAGACGACGAGTAAGGTGCCTTAGGTCGTGGTCTTATACTCAGTGATGCCGCTGGAGTTGATGGACTCACTTATCTTCCAAGTCTTCCGCTGTTATCGTTATTAGATGGCCTTAAGCCATGTTTATTATACTTAGTCTCTATGGAGATATCCGATGTAATAAGTGTGTGATTGCTACTCTGTTATAAATCCTCCATTTGTACTGTGCGTGTCAGCATTACTGATCCAGGGGTGACACTGGTGCACAGCAGCACAGGCCATTTGAGGTCTGGTCGCTACATCCGGGGTCCGGCCAGCAACCTCCTTCGAAAGAAGGGGGTGTGTCTACGCCGCCGGTGGCCTCTGTCCAACCAGAGGCACCCGACAATCTGCTGGAAGTGCTACGAGGCGCTTCCATTGTAGAAGAACACCGTATCCTTATGGGTACGGTGATTGAGAAGGTTCAGTCCGCTAAGAGCGGATTGACCGAAGCCTGCAGCAGCTTGCTGACAGGTTTTGAGGTAAGCGACGCAGAAGAGAAAATCCATATATATATATATATATATATATATATATATATATAGTAGCCCCTGATGCACTGTTCGGTGTTTGGAAAGAAAAGCCGGACAGACGATCAATCAAATTTTGCAGGAAACTAACCAAAAATTGTCCGTTTTGAACAGGCGTCGTTACTAGCCACGGCCGGACACGCTGCCGAAGTCTCCGAACTGAAACGGAGACTGGAGCGGTCCAAGGAAGAGCTCGGTGAAGCGAAGAAGCAGCTTCAAGAGCAGCAAGGTATGTAATGGTTTGCTCTATATTCGGAAAGAATAACTCATGTGTACTGACCATAATGTCATGATATGTGTAGGCGCGATGACCGAGGTCGAGGCCCTTAAAAAGGCCCTGGCCGAAGCCGAGGGGAAAGCGGTCAAGGAGCACGCCGCTCGTAAGAAGCTTAAGGCCAGGTTGAACGAGGTCCAACAAGAGCTCCGGGATGCTGTGAAGAAGTGCGAGACCTTGGAGGGTGATGGTTCGGCTCGAGGGACCGAACTCGCCAAGGCTCGCCGAAGTGTGGGAGGCCCGGGTTGAAGCCCAGGGCGCCCTCCAGGAAATCCAGGAGGCCAAGAAGATCGCAGCGGGTAAGGCATTCAGTATGCAAAGCAAATATGTGAAGAAGAAGTATTTCTTACTAACCCGAATTCGGAGTTCTCCAGGGGCATTTGCGGATCTGCCGCGCAGTGTGTCAGATGCTGCGGAGTTCTTTCGGGCCGAAAAAGGGAGCTCGACGGAGAAGCTATTCTGGTCGCAGTACCTTGCGCCAGAACATCTAGTGACCTTCACCGATCAGCTCAAACAGCTGGTCGAGCTGCATGGGGTGGCCGAACTAGCCATGAAGGACTTAATAGTCCGGCTGTGGCCCGCCGAAGCTATGCCTAGCAGCTACTTCGGCCTCATGAAGCGGCTGGTGAGCGCCTATCCTCGGCTGGACGTCATCAAACGGTCGGCCTGTGTCGAGGGCACGCGCATGGCCTTCGCCCGCGTCAAGGTCTAGTGGGCGAAGATGGACGCCATCAAGCTCGTGACCGAAGGGCCGCCTGAAGGCAAGGAGCACCGCACGCCGGAGCGGTACTTTGAGGATGTCCTGGAGGGGTCTCGCATTGTGGCGACGCAATGTACGCAGGATATTATCTTTGAGTGAATTTATTCAAGTTGCTTCTACATTGTAAAACAGAGTGGGTTTGCAATATAATGTTTATGCTTTTAAATATTTCCTCATGTGCGGATGTGTTGTATGAAATCTGAGGGTTGGCCAGTCGTCGGCTTCTGCCCCCACGTAGGTAGGACGGGGGTGTTCGGGATGGAATCTAAACAATCTTGATCCAATTATATGGTCCTTGAAGGAGTTGTTTAGGCAACGAACCAGGCAATCAGACTATGTGGCTTGAACGCCCTCACTTAGCCATAGGAGTTCGACAATAAAAACATGGGTGCAGCCCCTAGTATTTGAACTAGAGTGCTATAAGCGTCTGATTGGAAAGTATCGATTCTTCGCATAATGCAGAAGAAATCTCCAATGATTTGCAACCTCCGAAGAGCTGACCGGCTCTCGCCGCATCATGACAGTCAGTTTTCGGCTTTCTCTAATGAGGTGCTCCTTTGGATAAACCAAGGCACAATCGCAGTAGTTCTCCCTTTACTACCTTAGCCGATATAGCGGAACATAAGGTAGCAAGCACAAGAGCCGGGCAACCCAACTATTGACCAAAGACATGATTCGGAGCCAATGCATATAATGCTAACATCGGGGTGCCGAACTATACTATAAAAAGTGTTCGGACTTTTGTTGCCATAATGTGGGGTGCTGTGAAGCCCCTGGCAAACATCAAACGTACCAAAGTGTAAGGGTGCTACCTGATAAGGTTAACCACAAGAGGGAAAGAAAGATGAAGAAAGAAAAAAAGGAAGGGAAACCAGACAGGGTGCAAAGGTAACAAGCTAGGGCCCTAAAGCTCGGGCCGTGAATTGTTTCCACTGTAATTTGATTAATACGTCAAGGCGCATTTAATACAAGTAGTGCAATAAGCAACATGCTATTTAACCTGCGAAAAACCAAGGGAGAGCTGCATGCGGGTCCTGAAAAATAGGTAGAGTGATTGTTAACAAAACCATCTTGAAAATCCCCTATATGCCTGTGCTTCTTTGCCGTCTTGGTGTGTTTGTCCTTCAAGAGGACCGATGATCAGGCCATCAGATGGGGCCTGCGGGATTGAAAGCTGAAAAGGAAATGGATAAAAGTGAAAGTATGTGTGTATCCAGTGCCGGTTGAGCCGTACTGTGGATCACAAAGCTATGCCTCCATCGATGCCCATGGAATTTTGAGTGCGTAGTTATGTACGCGCGGCACGAATGCCACCACTTGATCGGGACCGAGACAGAGGCCAGATTGCTAGTCGAGCTCCTGACGAGCCGAGCTGTCCTGCTGCAGGGTAGTTCGGGCCCTCTTAACGGTATCTGTGGGCTCGGCAGCCGAATTAAGGTTCTGCTTGAGAAGGCCGCTCTGTACTTCTGCTGCTAAGGCAGCTGTGTGCTCTTCTGCATGGAGGGAGCGTTCCGTATTTCCATTGACTGCTATGACGCCACATGGACCGGGCATCTTGAGTTTAAGATAAGCATAGTGTGGCACTGCGTTGAATCGAGCAAATGCAGTTCGTCCGAGCAGTGCATGATAGCCGCTGCTAAAGGGGACGATATCGAAGATTAACTCCTTGCTTCGGAAGTTGTCCGGAGATCCAAAGACAACCTCTAGTGTGATTGAGCCCGTACAGCGGGCCTCTACACCTGGTATGACTCCTTTGAAGGTAGTCTTTGTGGGCTTGATCCGTGGTGGAGTAATGCCCATTTTTTGCACTGTATCCTGATAGAGCAGATTGAGACTGCTACCTCCGCCCATCAGGACTCGTGTCAGGTGGAACCCATCAATTATTGGGTCCAGGACCAGTGCGGCTGAACCGTTGTGATGGATACTGGTCAGATGATCCCGACGATCAAAAGTGATCGGGCATGACGACCATGGATTAAATTTTGGAGCAACTGACTCTATCGCGTAGACGTCCCTGAGCGCGCTTTGCGCTCCCTCTTGGGGATGTGGGTAGCATATATCATGTTCACCGTTTTGACCTGAGGGGGAAACTTCTTCTGTCCCCCTGTGTTCGGCGGTCGGGGCTCCTCGTCGTCGTCCTTGATTTGCAGCCCCCTTATCCTTGTTTTCAGCGTTTAGCTTGCCGGCCTGTTTAAAAACACAACAATCTCTATTGGTGTGATTGGGTGGCTTGTCTGGGGTGCCGTGAATCTGGCACGGACGATCAAGTATGCGGTCCAAGCTAGATGGTCCCTGGCTGTTTCTTTGGAACGGCTTCTTCCGCTGACCGGACTTAGAGCCACTGAATCCGGCATTGACCGCCGTATCCTCGGTGTTGTCATTGTTGTTTCGACGCTTGTATCTGTTGCATCTAGACTTGTCTTTGCTATTTTTAGCTTTGGGGGTGCCAGCGTCGCTTGCATTGTTTTTGCTACGGGCCAGCCAACTGTCCTCGCCCGCACAAAAGCGGGTCATGAGTGCCGTGAGGGCTGCCATGGACTTTGGCTTCTCTTGGCCGAGGTGGCGGGCGAGCCATTCGTCACGGATGCTGTGTTTAAAGGCTGCTAGGGCTTCGGCATCCGGACAGTTGACAATCTGGTTCTTTTTAGTTAAGAACCTAGTCCAGAATTTCCTGGCGGACTCTCCGGGCTATTGAACTATATGGCTTAAGTCATCAGCATCCGGAGGTCGTACATATGTACCTTGGAAGTTATCAAGGAAGGCTTCTTCCAAGTCCTCCCAGCTGCCGATGGAGTTTTCGGGCAAGTTGTTCAACCAGTGCCGGGCTGGTCCTTTGAGTTTTAGGGGGAGGTATTTAATGGCATGAAGGTCGTCGCCGCGGGCCATATGTAAATGGATAATGAAGTCTTCAACCCATACCGCGGGGTCTGTGGTTCCGTCGTATGATTCTATATTCATGGGTTTGAAGCCTTCTAGGAATTCATGTTCCATGACTTCATCGGTGAAGCAATGAGGTTGTGCGGCGCCTCTATATCGGGCTGTATCGCGACGTAGCTCTGATGGAGTCCGTCTGCGGCTTTCAGCCCATGCATGACTAGGTTTGTCACATCCGAATAGATGGTCGTCGTCGCGTGTCGAGGCACGTCCTCGCGATCCATAGATTGATCTGGTATGTCCTGCTTTATTGTTCAGGTCCTGCCGAAGGTCATATGTATGGCCGTGGGCTAATTTACCTCTGCCCTTGCGATGAGGCGTGGCGGGCTGGTATTCGGCTTGAGTTGCCATTTTGTCCCGACCACGTGGTGGTCGGTCAGCCGCACTGTGCGATGGTGGTATGTATTCCGGCGCCGCAACGTCGAACTGAGGTAGCAATTTGCGCTTCGGGTAGCTTTTGGTTGGGCGCTTGAGGCCATATTCTTCATCTGCTAGGACATCGGTCCATTTATCGTTGAGCAGATCTTGGTCAGCTTGAAGCTGTTGCTGCTTCTTTTTCAGGCTCCTTGCAGTGGCTATCAGCTGGCGCTTGAAGCGCTCCTGCTCAAGAGGTTCCTCAGGCACGATGAAATCTTTGGTGCCGAGGCTCGCCTCGTCCTCGGAGAGCGGAAGATAATTGTTGTCCTCCGAGTCCTCGTGCATGGCCTGTTTACCAGGGCTAACCTGCCCATCTTCCCGTTCATCCTGTTCAGTAGCTGCGTCAACGGGGTCTTCGTTGTCTTCGGCACCTTCTGGAGTGTTATCTTCTCCTGTGCCGGTGTTGCTATCTTTACTGCGGCATGACTTAGAGCGGCGCCGCTGACGTCGGCGCTTTGATTGTATTTCGGAAGGTTTATCCTCTACTGGATCTTCCTTGTCATCGCCGCTGTTCTCCTTTGGTGCATCCACCATGTGTACATCATACGAGGAAGTGGCCGTCCAGCGTCCGGTGAACGGCGGGTTCTGGGCCTCTTCTTCTCCGGCATCGTCGTACATACCATCAATGTCGTCGGAGCCGTAATCAAGCGTGTCGGTTAAATCCTCGATAGTGGCAATAAATTGGGTGGCGGGTGGGGAGCGAAATTCTTTACCGTCAGCCCCTAGTTCGAAACGGACATAGTTCGGCTGTGGGTCCCCCACCAAGGATAGGTTCTTAATGAGTTTAGCACATCGCCCAAGTGGGAGTGCTGGAAGATGTCTGCGGCGCTGAACTCGAAGATCTATAAGTGATCAAGTTCGGCGTCCGCGGACTCACATGGTTCGGAACGTATAGCCGGAGACGAGTCCGGAGTTCTGGTGATACAGATATCGTGTGAGGTTAAGTTTATGTGCGGCTCCAACACCGGGGAATCTGTGGCCTCCGTGGTGGGGTTGAACCTCCGATCCTTGGATGGCGCAGTATGCTCCGGATCTAAGGCCAGAGCGGTTGCAGGAGCTATCTCCTGAATGCGGTCCGATGACAGATTTAGGTCATGTTCATCGAGGTGACCAGGAGAGGCCGCCGTGGTCTCAAATCCGGCGAAGATCAAATCTCCATGGATGTCCGCGACGTAGTTCAAACTCCCAAATCTGACCTGATGGCCAGGGGCGTAGCTTTCGATCTGCTCCAGATGGACAAGCGAGTTGGCCCGCAGCACGAAGCCGCCGAACACGAAGATCTGTCTCGGGAGGAAGACTCTCCCTTGGACATCATCGTTGTAGATGATTGAAGGAGCCATCGAACCTCTTGATGACGGTGCAGTGGAACTCTCAATGAAAGCACCGATGTCGGTGTCAAAACCGGCGGATCTCGGGTAGGGGGTCCCGAACTGTGCGTCTAGGATCGATGGTAACATGAGACGGGGGACACAATGTTTACCCAGGTTCGGGCCCTCTCTATGGAGGTAATACGCTACTTCCTGCTTGATTGATCTTGATGAATATGAGTATTACAAGAGTTGATCTACCACGAGATCGTAATGGCTAAACCCTAGAGGCCTAGCTTGTATGGCTATGATCATGAATCTCCCCCCCTCCGGACTAAGTCCTCCGGTTTATATAGACACCGGGAGGATCTAGGGTTACACAAGGCCGGTTACAAAGAAAGGAATCTACACATTTGGTCGCCAAGCTTGCCTTCCACGCCAAGGAGAGTCCCATCCGGACACGGGTACAGTCTTCAGTCTTCGAGTTCTTCACAGGCCATCAGTCCAGCCCATATCAATAGGTCGGACGCCCGAGGACCCCTTAGTCCAGGACTCCCTCACCAACCTACAGAAACCAGCACTCGATTCAACGCATTATGCTACCTCTTGAGCACTGCGTTGGTTTTCCCTTGAAGAGGAAAGGGTGATGCAGCAAAGTAGCTGAAGTATTTACCTTAGTATTTGAGAACCAAGGTATAAATCCAGTAGGAGGCCACGCTCAAGTCCCTCGCACCTACACAAACAAATAAGAACCTTGCAACCAACGCGATAAAGGGGTTGTCAATCCCTTCACGGCCACTTGCAAAAGTGAGATCTGATAGAGATGATAAGATAATATTTTTAGTATTTTTATGATAAAGATTGAAAGTAAAGATTGCAAAATAAACAAAGATAGAAATAGCTTCTTGATGGAAGATTAATATGATGGAAAATAGACACGGGGGCCATAGGTTTCACTTGTGGCTTCTCTCAAGATAGCATAAGTATTACGGTGGGTAAACAAATTACTGTCGAGCAATCCAGCATGCATCTACTACTATTACTCCACACATCGACCGCTATCCAGCATGCATCTAGAGTATTAAGTTCATAAGAACGGAGTAACGCTTTAAGCAAGATGACATAATGTAGAGGGATAAACTCATGCAATATGATATAAACCCCATCTTTTTATCCTCGATGGCAACAATACAATACGTGTCGTTTCCCCTACTGTCACTGGGATCGAGCACCGCCAGATTGAACCCAAAGCTAAGCACTTCTCCTATTGCAAGAAGATCAATCTAGTAGGCCAAACCAAACTGATAATTCGAAGAGACTTGCAAAGATAACAAATCATACATAAAAGAATTCAGAGAAGATTCAAGTATTGTTCATAGATAATCTTGATCATAAACCCACAATTCATCAGATCTCGACAAACACATCGCAAAAGAAGATTACATCGAATAGATCACCAAGAGAATCGAGGAGAACTTTGTATTGAGATCCAAAGAGAGAGAAGAAGCCATCTAGCTAATAACTATGGACCCGAATGTCTGAGGTAAACTACTCACACATCATCGGAGAGGCTATGGTGTTGATGTAGAAGCCCTCCGTGATCAATGCCCCCTCTGGCAGGACGCCGGAAAAGGTCCCAAGATGGGATCTCACGGGTACAGAAGGTTGCGGCAGTGGAATTAGATTTTCGTGGTGCTCTTCGATGGTTTGGGGGTACGTAGGTATATATAGGAGGAGGAAGTAGG
>NC_057811.1:453905612-453951754 GCF_018294505.1 Triticum aestivum | reverse complement strand
GCGCCCCATGCCTTGTGGCCTCCTCGTTGGTTGCTTGACGTTCACTCCAAGTCCTCTGGATCACGTTGTTCCAAAAATCACGCTCCCGAAGGTTTCATTCCGTTTGGACTCCGTTTGATATTCTTTTTCTGCGAAACACTGAAATAGGCAAAAAAAACAACAATTTGGGCTGGGCCTCCGGTTAATAGGTTTGTCCCAAAAATAATATGAAAGTGTATAAATAAGCCCATTAAACATCCAAAATAGAATATATAATAGCATGGAACAATCAAAAATTATAGATACGTTGGAGACGTATCAAGCATCCCCAAGCTTAATTCCTGCTCGTCCTCGAGTACGTAAATGATAAAATAGAATTTTTGATGTGGAATGCTTCTTAGCATAATTTTCAATGTAATTCTTTTTATTGTGGCATGAATATTTAGATCCGAAAGATTCAAGATAAAAGTTTAATTTTGACATAAAAACAATAATACTTCAAACATGCTAACCAAGCAATTATGTCTTATCAAAATAACATGGCCAAAGAAAGCTTATCCCTACAAAATCATATAGTTAGGCTATGTTTCAATATCGTCACACAAACGTTCTCATCATGCATAACCCCGATGACAAGCCGAGCAATTGGTTCATACTTTTTAACGCGCTTCAGCCTTTTCAACCCTTACGCAATACATGAGCGCAAGCCATGGATATAGCACTATGGGTGGAATAAAGTATAATGATGGGGGTTATGAGAGAAGACAAAAAGGTAGAAAGTCTCACATTGACGCGGCTAATCAATAGGCTATGGAGATGCCCATCAATTGATGTCAATGAGAGGAGTAGGGATTGCCATGCAATGAATGCACTAGAGCTATAAATATATGAAAGCTCAACAAAAGAAACTAAGTGGATGTGCATCCAACTTGCTTGCTCACGAAGACCTAGGGCATTTTGAGGAAGCCCATCATTGGAATATACAAGCCAAGTTCTATAATGTAAAATTCCCACTAGTATATGAAAGTGACAACATAGGAGACTCTCTATCATGAAGATCACGGTGCTACTTTGAAGCACAAGTGTGGAAAAAGGATAGTAACATTGTCCCTTCTCTCTTTTTCTCTCATTTTTTTTTCTTTTTTTTGGGCCTTCTTTTTTTTCTTTGGCCTCTTTTTTTCTTTTCTTTCCTTTTTTATTTAGTACGGAATCTCATCCCGACTTGTGGGGGAATCATAGTCTCCATCATCCTTTCCTCACATGGGACAATGCTCTAATAATGATGATCATCGCACTTTTATTACTTACAACTCAAGAATTACAACTCAATACTTAGAACAAAATATGACTCTATGTGAATGCCTCCAGAGGTGTACCGAGATATGCAATGAATCAAGAGTGACATGTATGAAAAAATTATGAATGGTGGCTTTGCCACAAATACGATGTCAACTACATGATCATGCAAAGCAATATGACAATGATGGAGCTTGTCATAATAAGCGGAACGGTGGAAAGTTGCATGGCAATATATCTCGGAATTTCTATGGAAATGCCATGATAGGTAGGTATGGTGGTTGTTTTGAGGAAGATATAAGGAGTTTTATGTGTGATAGAGCGTATCATATCACGGGGTTTGGATGCACCGGCGAAGTTTGCACCAACTCTCAAGGCGAGAATGGGCAATGCACGGTACCGTAGGGGATAGAAAATTGTGGAAGGTTGAGAGTGCGTATAATCTATGGACTCACATTAGTCATAAAGAACTGATATACTTATTGCAAAAGTTTATTAGCCCTCGAAGCAAAGTACTACTACGCATGCCTCTAGAGGGATAGATTGGTAGGAAAAGACCATCGCTCGTCCCCGACCGCCACTCATAAGGAAAGCAATAAAAGAACACCTTATGTGTCAAAATTGACACACAACTTTTACCATACGTGCATGCTACGGGACTTGCCAACCTTAACACAAGTATTTCTCAATTTCACAATTACTCAACTAGCACACTCTAATATTACCACCTTTATATCTCAAAACACTTATCAAGTATCAAACTTCTCATGATATTCAATGAACTCAATATGGAAGATTAATTTCACAATTAAAGCAAATTACCATGTTGTTTAAGACTCTCAAAATAATATAAGTGAAGCATGAGAGATCAATAATTTCTATAAAATCAAACCACCACCATGCTCTAAAAGATATAAGTGAAGCACTAGAGCAAAAACTATATAGCTCAAAAGATATAAGTGAAGCACATAGAGTATTCTGACAAATTCCGAATCATGTGTGTCTCTCTCAAAAGGTGTGTACAGCGAGGATGATTGTGACAAACTAAAAAACAATGACTCAAATCATACAAGACGCTCCAAGCAAAACACATATCATGTGGTGAATAAAAATATAGCTCCAAGTAAAGTTACCGATAGACGAAGACGAAAGAGGGGATGCCTTCCGGGGCATCCCCAAGCTTAAGCTTTTGGTTATCCTTGAATTTTACCTTGGGGTGCCTTGGAATCCCCAAGCTTAGGCTCTTGCCAATCCTTGTTCCATAATCCATCAAATCTTTACCCAAAACTTGAAAACTTCAGAACACAAAACTTAACAGAAAATCTCGTGAGCTCCATTAGCCAAAGAAAACAAAACACCACTTCAAGGTACTGTAATGAACTCATTATTTATTTATATTGGTGTTAAACCTACTGTATTCCAACTTCTATATGGTTTATAAACTCCATTACTAGCCATAGATTCATCAAAATAAGCAAACAACACACGAAAAACAGAATCTGTTAAAAACAGAACAGTCTGTAGTAATATGTAACTAACGGAAACTTCTGGAACTCCAAAAATTCTAAAATAAATTGCTGGACGTGAGTAATTTATATATTAATCATCTGCAAAAAGAATCAACTAAATAGAACTCTCCAGTAAAAAGTTGAAGCTAATCTCGTGAGCACTAAAGTTTCTGTTTTTTACAGCAAGATCGCAAAGACTTTCCCCAAGTCTTCCCAAAGGTTCTACTTGGCACAAACACTAATTAAAACACAAAACCACATCTAAACATAAGCTAGATGGATTATTTATTCCTAAAGAAACCAAAAAGCAAAAAACTAAAATAAAATTGGGTTGCCTCCCAACAAGCGCTATCGTTTAGTGCCCCTTGCTAGGCATTGATAATTTTAATGATGCTCACATGAAAGACAAGGATTTAAGCACAAAGAGAGCATCATGAAACACGTGACAAACACATCTAAGTCTAAGATACTTCCTATGCATAGGTATCTTATAGGCAAACAAATTATCATAGCAAGCAAAAACTAGCATATGCAAGGAAGTGGAAAGACACAATAGCAATCTCAACATAAAGAGAGGTAATTTAGCAACATGAAAACTTCTACAATCATGGTTTCCTCTCTCATAATAATTACATGTGGGATCATAAGCAAATTCAACAAAATAGCTATCACATAAAATATTTTCAACACGATCCACATGCATGCAAAGTTGACACTCTTCCAAAATAGTGGGATTAACATTAACTAAAGTCATGACCTCTCCAAACCCACTTTTATCAAAAGATTCATAAGATTGAACATTCTCCAAATATGTGGGATCTAAAGTTGACACTCTTCCAAACCCACTTTCAATATTATTGCAAACATTATTATCAATCTCATATTCATCATGGAGCCTAAATAAATTTTCAAGATTATAAGAAGAATCACCCCAATCATGATCATTGCAACAACTAGAGGACATAGCAAAACTAGCATCCCCAGCTTAGGGTTTTGCATATTATTAGCACAATTTACATCGATAGAATTTATAATAAAGTCATTCCAATCATGCTTTTTATTCAAAGATCTATCGTGAATTGCTTCATAAAGTATTTCATCACAATTTTCAGATTCACGAATTTCAAGCAAAACCTCATAAAGATAATCTAGTGCACTCAATTCACTAGCAATATGTTCATCATAATTGGATCTCTTAAACAGATTAGCAAGTGGACGAGGATCCATAAACTCTTAGCAAGCGAAGATGCAAGAAAAAAGAAGGCACATGGTAAACAAGAGGCAAGGGAAAAAGAGGCGAACGGAAAGAGAGGGCGAATAAAACGGCAAGGGTGAAGTGGGGGAGAGGAAAACGAGAGGCAAATGGAAAATAATGTAATGCGAGGGATAAGAGTTTGTGATGGGTACTTGGTATGTCTTGACTTGTGCGTAGACTCCCCGGCAACGGCGCCAGAAATCCTTCTTTCTACCTCTTGAGCACTGCGTTGGTTTTCCCTTGAAGAGGAAAGGGTGATGCAGCAAAGTAGCGTAAGTATTTCCCTAAGTTTTTGAGAACCAAGGTATAAATCCAGTAGGAGGCCACGCTCAAGTCCCGCGCACCTACACAAACAAATAAGAACCTTGCAACCAACGCGATAAAGGGGTTGTCAATCCCTTCATGGCCACTTGCAATAGTGAGATTTGATAGAGATGATAAGATCATATTTTTGGTATTTTTATGATAAAGCTTGAAAGTAGATTGCAAAATAAACATGGATAGAAATAGCTTGTTGACGAAGATTAATATGATGGAAAATAGACCCGGGGGCCATAGGTTTCACTTGTGGCTTCTCTCAAGATAGCATAAGTATTACGGTGGGTAAACAAATTACTGTCGAGCAATTGATAGAATTGAGCATAGTTATGAGAATATCTAGGTATGATCATGTATATAGGCATCACGTCCGTGACAAGTAGACCGACTCCTGCCTGCATCTACTACTATTACTCCACACATCGACCGCTATCCAGCATGCATCTAGAGTATTAAGTTCATAAGAACGGAGTAATGCTTTAAGCAAGATGACATGATGTAGAGGGATAAACTCATGCAATATGATATAAACCCCATCTTTTTATCCTCGATGGCAACAATACAATACATGTCGTTTCCCCTACTGTCACTGGGATCGAGCACCGCAAGATTGAACCCAAAGCTAAGCACTTCTCCTATTACAAGAAAGATCAATCTAGTAGGCCAAACCAAACTGATAATTCGAAGAGACTTGCACAGATAACCAATCATACATAAAAGAATTCAGAGAAGATTCAAATATTGTTCATATATAATCTTGATCATAAACCCACAATTCATCGGATCTCGACAAACACACCACAAAAGAAGATTACATTGAATAGATCTCCAAGAGAATCGAGGAGAACTTTGTATTGAGATCCAAAGAGAGAGAAGAAGCCATCTAGCTAATAACTATGGACCCGAAGGTCTGAGGTAAACTACTCACACATCATCGGAGAGGCTATGGTGTTGATGTAGAAGCCCTCCGTGATCAATGCCCCCTCCGGCAGGACACCGGAAAAGGCCCCAAGATGGGATCTCACGGGTACAGATGGTTGCGGCGGTGGAATTAGGTTTTCATGGTGCTCTTCGATGGTTTGGGGGTACGTAGGTATATATAGGAGGAAGAAGTAGGTCGGTGGAGCCACGAGGGGCCCACGAGGGTGGAGGGCGCGCCCAGGGGGTAGGCACGCCCCCTGCCTCATGGCCTCCTTGTTGGTTGCTTGACGTCCACTCCAAGTCCTTGGATCACGTTTGTTCCAAAAATCACGCTCCCGAAGGTTTCATTCCGTTTGGACTCCGTTTGATTTTTTTCCTGCGAAACACTGAAATAGGCAAAAAAAACAGCAATTTGGGCTGGGCCTCCGGTTAATAGGTTAGTCCCAAATTAAAGTCTATAAATAAGCCCATTAAACATCCAAAATAGAATATATAATAGCATGGAACAATCAAAAATTATAGATACGCTGGAGACCTATCACAGTACTATGTTTGTTTTGATGCCGAAAACATTACGGCAGGGGTTGAGCGGGGGAGGGGTCAAGACAGAGCAAAAAGATTAAAAAGAGTTGATGCACCATTGCTACCCTAACAAAGCACGTGCAATTCTTCTCGGGAAGAAGGTGTGCCGTTGACACCCACACGTCACATACCCTACAGTAGGCATACTAACAAGTTCACACACAAGTACAGCAGAAAAGGTAAACATTCGTATCAAACTCAGGTTCACAGGACACTTTCATATTCATAGCCAACATTCACTATCAACAACTCAAAAGATTCATATATACACAAGTTCAGCATGTCTATGGATCCAAATGATTGATAGATCACTATTGGTGTACAAAAGTAGGGGCTCTCCTTTTGACCCCTTTACTTGTGCACGGGCAGTCGGAGCCGCGTGGCATGGCCACACTTAGCAGGGAAGAGGAGGGAAGCTGGAGAGAAGCCAAAGCACAAGACAACCAAGGCAACGCCAAGACCAGAAACACAAAGAGCAAGAGGGCGAGGTGGACCCCCCCGGCAAGACCCCTGCCAGGGCGGCCTCCGCAACCCCGGCAAGAGTCTTGCCGGGGCAACTTGCCTAACGCCAATGGAGCGCGCTTTCCTTGAGCCCAAGGGTTCCACTGCCAACAACTACCTTGGGACTAGGGCTCGAGAGGCACCTCCGTGGTGGCATGCAGATCTTTGTGAAGATCATAAATACACGAGATCAGATGAGGACCAGAAGACGACGACCCTCGGCGGGATCCTAGCCGAGGAAATCCACAAGACCCTCGGCAAGCGCCTTGCCGGGGACGACCGCAGCGCCGCGGCAAGACCATTGCCGGGTCCCCTGAGGGAGTCCTAGACTAAGGGGTCCTTGGGTGTCCGGCCTGTTGGCCATGGGCCGGACTGATGGGCTGCGAGGATACGAAGACTGAAGACTGCACCCATGTCCGGATGGAACTCTCCTTGGCATTGAAGGCAAGCTTGGCGACCGGATATGTAGATTCCTTTCTTTGTAACCGACCTTGTGTAACCCTAGATCCTCCCAGTGTCTATATAAACCGGAGGACTTAGTCCGGAAAGACATAGACTCATTACCATAGTCATACAGGCTAGACTTCTAGGGTTTAGCCATTACGATCTCGTGGTAGATCAACTCTTGTAATACTCATATTCATCAAGATTAATCAAGCAGGAAGTAGGGTATTACCTCCATAGAGAGGGCCCGAACCTGGGTAAACATCGTGTCCCCTGTCTCCTGTTACCATCGACCTTAGACGCACAGTTCGGGACCCCCTACCCGAGATCCGCCGGTTTTGACACCGACATTGGTGCTTTCATTGAGAGTTCCATTGTGCCGTCGATGACAGGGTCGATGACTCGCCTCGTCCTTAAAGATGATATCACCGCCGGAGGAGGACTGGCCCCAGGCCAAACCCTCCGGCTGGGCGGCTTTACCATGACCACCCGTTCGGCCGTTAAGCCAACGATGACCTTTCGGGCCATCGAAAATCCCCTTCGTATCAACCCCAAACACTCCAAGCAGATGGATCTGGCGGAGTTTTCGTCTTTAAACGAGCTCCTCGATCGCATCGCCGCCCTGGGAATCGCCACAGATTACGATCGGATCGGGCTTAAACCCGACCAAAGAGAAATCAAATCTCCACCGGTCACCCACCAGATAGCGGTAGTCGAGGAGCAAGATGGAAACTCCTCCCTTACATTGAAGACGGACTATGTTCGGGTCTCCGACCCTGCAGAGCTGGATACCCACCAGCGAAAGGATGTGATCAACCTTCCGAACATAGAATCGGACGGCGGGCATAAGCAATTCGAAGACACTCCGGAGTCCGGACTGTTAAGTCTGGAAAACCTTCAGACTCCGGATCATCGGTCGGGTCAGGGTCCGGGTTCAATTCCACCCACCCACCCCAATGTAAGTGCTCTTATGAGCATACAACATCAGTCTCAGGAAACGGTCCACCACTTTTGGGCCAGATTCCTCCTTGTTAAGGATAAGGTTAAAGATTGCCGCGATGAGGACGCGATATCTGCGTTCTGCAACAATTGCACGGACGAAGGAATCCTCAACGCCATTAATCGCCGCCGCATACTACACTTCGCTGACTTGGCAACTATCGTACAAAAGTACAGCGCAATGGAAAGCGCCTGGGGGGATCAGGTAGCTTGCTGGGAGCCATCGCTCCCAACTCAACCACTGGTCCAGGCGAAAAGGGCGCATCCTCGTGACGCGCCCAGCCCAATAGCCAAGAAATACAAACACGTTATGCGGCGCGGAATAGTTCTGGAGGGATGGCTCGATGGCCCATGCAAAATACACACAACACCGGATACCATACCAACCCACAACCTTAGAGCATGTTGGATACTCCGGCAAGTGGCCAAAAGCGGCGAGGACATCCTTACCAAAAACACCCCAGAGCAACACCCTCCACAAGACGACGACCCCAGAGTACTGACGGTCTTTGAGACATTCGCTTCAAACAATAAGAGCAAAAGGGCACTTTGCGACCTTGCCGAAGTCTACCAAATCGCCACAGTAAACCCTTGGAACGACATGGCTATAACCTTTAATGCCGGAGACGAACCAAAATACAGGACAGTCCGAGCACCAGCCGCCCTAGTCCTCAGTCCCATCGTGGACGGCTTTCGACTCACCAAGGTCCTCATGGACGGTGGCAGCGGATTAAACCTCATCTATGAGGATACACTCCACAAAATGGAAATAGACAGGAGCCGCATTAAGCAAAGCAGTACGACCTTCCGAGGAATCATTCCCAGTTGGGAGGCGCGGTGCACGGGAAAAATCACACATGACGTGGTATTCGGCACGCCATAAAATTATCGGTCTGAAGAGGTCACCTTCCAAGTGGCTCCTTTCAGCAGCGGATACCACGCCCAGTTGGGGCGGGACGCTTTTACACGCTTCCAAGCCATACCTCATTACAGATATATGAAGCTCAAAATCCCGGACCAAACGGCATAATCACTCTTGAAAGTGATCCGGACATAGCACTTCGCGCCGAAAACAAAATTGCATCCCTGGCCCTTGAGGCATTATCTGAAGCCCTCGCGGCCGAAGAATTAACCGCACTGTGCTCCACGGTAGATAGGGATGATGTGATCTTAGAAAAACGACCCAAATCCACCTCCTTCATCCGGCAGAAGAAATAGTCAAATTCCAGGTCCACCCAACAGGCCCCAAGAAGACAGCATCTATTGGAGCTCAACTTGATCCAACGGTCGACACCACACTAAGGGATTTCCTTCGTGAAAACTGGGATATATTCGCCTGGCACCCTTCTGACATGCCTGGAATCCTACGTGAGCTGGCCGAACATAGCCTTAACATCCTAGAGAGATACAAACCAGTCAAACAAGCACTGCAGCGCTTTTCCGAGCCCAAACGCCAAGCTATGGGGGAGGAGCTAGCCAAGCTAATTGAGGCCGGATTCATCAGAGAAATAAAACATCCTGACTGGCTGGCAAACCTGGTGATGGTTCCAAAGAAGGACAAATCCTGGCGGTTATGTGTCGATTTCAAAGACCTCAATAAGGCTTGCCCTAAGGATCCCTTCCCCCTCCCCGCATTGATCAAATAATTGATGCTACCGTAGGACACGACTCACTGTGCTTCCTCGATGCATATTCCGGATACCATCAAATCAAAATGTAGGAGTCCGATCAAGCTGCAACAGCATTCATTACCCCATATGGGCCATTCTGCTTCAACACCATGCCCTTCGGGCTCAAGAACGCCGGCGCCACATATCAACGCATGCTTCAAACATGCCTGGAGAAACAGATCGGCAAGACACTTGAAGCTTATGTGGACGACATCGTCATCAAGACTAGGCACGTCGAAAAACTAGTAGACGATTTACGTCTCACATTTGATAACCTCCGCGCGTATGACATTAAGCTCAATCCGGAAAAGTGCGTCTTCGGCGTCCCCGCTGGAAAACTGTTGGGCTTCATCGTTTCCAACAGAGGAATTGAAGCAAATCTAGCCAAAATCCGAGCTCTGTCACAATTGGCCACCCCAACAGACCTCAAACAAGTCCAAAAGCTCGCGGGTTGCGTCGCAGCTCTAAGCCGCTTTATCTCCAGATTGGGAGAAAAGGCACTACCACTCTATCGCCTTCTACGCTGAACCGACCACTTCGAGTGGACGGACGCGGCAACAGCCGGACTGGAGGAAATAAAAACCCTTCTTGCGAGCAACCCAATCCTGGCCGCGCCAAACGTCAGCAAACCAATGTTATTATGCATATCGACAACACATCAGGTGGTGAGCGCCGTGCTCGTCGTTGAACGAGAACAGGACGGACACAAATTCCCGCTTCAAAAGCCAGTATACTACGTATCTACTGTCCTTACACCATGCAAATCCCGGTACCCCCATTATCAAAAGATAGCATACGCGGTCTTCATGGCATCCCGAAAGCTCCGTCACTACTTCCAGGAGTGTTCGATCACGGTGGCTTCCGAAGTACCACTCAATGACATTATAAACAACCGCGATGCCACGGGCCGGATTGCGAAATGGGCCATCGAGCTCCTCCCATTTGATATTACATACAAACCACGTCGAGCTATTAAATCCCAAGTACTGGCTGACTTCGTCGCCGAATGGACAAAGGCCGAACTCCCTAAAGAGTACGGCGCATACTCCAATTGGGTTATGTATTTTGATGGCTCCAAAATGCTCGCCGGGCTAGGGGTGGGCATCGTTTTAACGTCGCCTACTGGAGACGTCGTTCAGTACGTACTCCAAATACTATACACAGACTCCAATAACGCAGCCGAATACGAGGCCTTATTGCATGGTCTCCGGATGGCTGTATCCATGGGCATACAGCGCCTAGAAGTACGCGGGGATTCAAACCTTGCAATATCTCAAATAAATGGAGACTTTGACGCCAAAGATCCGAAGATGGTAGCTTATCGTAATGCCGTCATAAAAATGTCGGCCCGGTTCGAGGGGCTCGAGTTCCATCATGTGGCTCGGGAAAGTAATCAAGCAGCGGACGTTCTTGCTCGCATCGGTGCTAAGCGCGACCCCGTCCCACCTAATATATTTCTGGAAAGGCTTTTCAAGCCATCCGTGGTGTGGCAGGGGGAACACGGCAACACTAGTCCAGATCCGAACATAACCCCAGATTTCGATAACACCGACATCATCAGAGGCCCAGCCACCAAAATAACACCATCGGCGCATCATGGCAGTCATTGCCCCATGGACCGAACCCTTCCTGGCCTACCTTAACAGGAAGGAACTTCCTGAGGACCAGAATGAGGCCCGCCGCATTGTCCGGCGTTCGAAGGCGTACAAGGTTCACGACGGAGAGCTCTATAAGAAAAGCGTTACCGGAGTCCTTCAAAGATGTATCTCCAAGGAGGAGGGGCGGCAGCGCCTGGCTGAGATTCATGCTGGTCTCGGCGGGCATCGTGCCGCAGCTCGGGCCCTTGTTAGCAAGGCCTTCCGTACAGGGTTTTATTGGCCGACGGCCCAAGCGGATGCACAGGACCTTGTCCAACGTTGCGTCGGATGCCAACTCTTCGCCAAGCAAAGCCATATGCCCCCCACCACCCTACAAACAATCCCCATCACTTGGCCTTTCCCGGTCTGGGGACTGGATATGGTTGGACCCCTTAAAGGAGGAAGCGATAAGAAAAAATATTTGCTAGTCATGGTCGATAAATTCACCAAGTGGATAGAGGCCAAACCAGTTAAAACGGCCGAGTTCGGACCAGTAATAGACTTTATATCCGACATCGTACACTGTTATGGTGTTCCGCACAGCATCATCACTGATAACGGCTCCAATTTCACAGCCGATGAAGTGAAAACCTGGTGCGCTAATCTGGGCATTAAGCTCGATTACGCCTCTGTCTATCATCCATAGACAAATGGCCAAGTCGAACGAGACAATGGTCTTATTATAAGCGGCATTAAACCCATACTAGTGCGGTCTTTGAAGGAATCAGACAAGCACTAGGTTGAGGAGCTCGACTCCGTACTCTGGGGGGCTGTGGACCACGCCCAATCGCACTACCGGATACACACCCTTTTTCATGGTGTACGGCGCAGAGGCAGTATTACCCTGCGACATTATTCATGACTCACATCGAGTGCGCATGTATGAAGAGAGAGAGGCCGAGCTTGATCGGCAGGACAACTTAGATGCCCTAGAGGAGGAGCGCGACGTTGCAAAAGCCCGTTCTGCATTTTATCAACAGCAGGCTCGCAGATATCAAAGCAGAGAAGTGCGGGCCAAAACTTACAACATCAGCGAACTCGTTCTACGCCTGCCGGAGAAGAAAAAGGACAAACTCAAGCCCAAGTGGGAGGGTCCCTTCATCATCGACGAAGTTCTCACCGGAGGAGCGTACCGCTTGCGTGATGCGTCGGACAATCGACTAGAGCCGAATCCCTGGAATGCGGCAAGACTCCGAAGATTCTATGCCTAGCACCGAACTCTTTGTTCGTCTCCTTCCTCTTATTGTCTTTATTATCGTTTCTCTCTTTTCGTTTTTCTCTTTAGCCTTAAAAGGTTTCGTGCGGTTAGACCGTGCACCCCCGACGCATACATCTTCAAGTATGCACGTCTATCATACCTGGGGGCTTCTTGGACAGAAGCTTGCTATTTCCATTTTCTGAGCATAAAGCTCATAACATATGCGTTTTCTCCCATATGTACCTTTTCTTTGCCATTATATGCATCGATATGACTTAAGTTTTGGCCAAGCTGGGTTGCCTGGCTCCTGTGCTTATGCCCTACGTTCCCGTTAGCTCGGCTAGGGCATAAAGGGAGCACCTCTGCGATTGTTACTGCTGGGTCATCTGGATGTGTACCTCAGACTGGGTGAAGCCGAAAGCTAGCGTTCTTAAGGGAATATTCGGTCGGTGAATTAAAGTTGTTTTTGCACTCGCTCCATTATGAACCCCCAGAAGTTATACGTATTGTGAGTTTCTCCATCACAGTCCGGACATGCACGTAGATGCATGCACACCCAGGGAAAGGAACTATTCTCTCTGGAAGATGTTTATTACAATCTTAAATGTAATATAACATAACTAGCCGGATACTAGTCTGTTCAAGCGACTATGACCCCTACGCCTGGTTTCCATGCATACCCGGTCTACTCGGCCGTTGTGGTATTCGGAAACACTCTACACCTTCGGGTCGAGAGGTTGAAGCGTAAAGGTCCGCCATGACAAGCGTTTTACAATTCAGCTAGAGTTACAGATGCAAAGGAAAGTACACAGTCACTTGGACTCAAAAACTTCCTCCTCTATGCCGTCCAGCAGGCTGTCTAACTTGCAATCCTGCTGGGAATACTTGGCGGCTACTTCTACTTGGCCATATACTAAACTAACGGGAATTTCCTCCCCATTTGACCCTAGCGGTCCGACCCGGGCCATGTGATTCTGATCTAGCTTGGTATATCGTGTCTTTACCATGGCCCAGGCCTCTCGCGCACCCTCTCGGCAGGCCGATATTTTCCATAGTCGAATACGCCGCCGTGCTCCCTTGAACAGCTCTACAAGCTTCTCCATACCCCTGGAGGGGAGTCGGATGGCCATAAGGCCTTGGCTACACTCCGCATGGCCTGCCGAGCTTGCTCGTGCACCTGCGACAGCCCTTGCAGAAGATCACTTGATGATCCGAACACCTCCTCTTCGGGACTGCCCGTCAGCATACCTGCAACCATAGTTGTATCAGCCACTTTTACCTCCAAACTGTTGTAAGGTCAATTCGGCCACGTACTGAATATGCCGCCTCGTAGCCTTTTGTTCTCCTTCACAGAGTCGGCTAGCTGGGCTCGTACATCTTTCAGTTCTTCGCCCAGTTTGGTGTTTGAATCTTGGAGTTTGTTTTTCTCCTCCCTGACTTTGGTCAGGACGCGCTCGCATGCAACACGTTGTCTCTTCGCCTCTCTTTCGCTCATCTGCGCGGCCTTTAGTTCCTCTTCCAGTTGGTCCGATGACCCTGTTAGGAGACAAGCAGCAGTTTTAATATAGCTGGCGTATCATTTTCTGTTTCTCGACGGAGGGAAATATTACCAGAGGACGCCTTCTTCGACTTCTCCAGTTCGGCGGTCACTGCGTCCGGCACTTTTCTAGCTCTTGAGCTAGCACGTCGTTTTTCTCTGACAGAGCCTGGTCATGCAGCGATCCTCAAATCAGTTGTCCCAACAACTTTAAGTCTCGGGGGCTACTAGCGTACGGTTATCATACGGAGACATAGTAAACTTACCTGCACATCTTTTAAATGCTGCTTTGTGGCTCTGCTAAGTCCATCTCGGGCAGCTCGGATGTATGCATCAGCCGAGCTGAAGGCATTAAACACCTCTTCTGAAAAGCGGGGGTCTTGTAGAATAGCCCTCCGGCTCCGAGGATTCATGGCGCTCTCCACTTCCAAGTTGGTATCGGGCATATTTTTCAAGCCCTCGGTCGAAGGACAGTCTGGCGTCACTCCCATATTGGCCCCCGTCCCCTCGGCTGAGACTGGATCTTGGCTGTTGGGAGTATTATTGACCGGACCCACGGACACAGTCCGGCAGACTCTTTTCCTGATACAGGACGAACATGAAAGTCACGGTTGGACGCGACTATTAAAACATATTTGCAAACACATACCTCTTTGACGAGGGCCCGACCGTGTCTTCGTTTGCCTTCCTCTTCGGAGGCTTACCCGGTGCGGGAGCCGCTCTCTTCGGAGTCGCTCCTGGAGTAGCACGGTATGTACAACGCCTCCCCTTCAAAGCACGAGACAGTGCGGTGGGTGAGGTAGAACGAGGGAACCCTTTCGGGGGGGATGTCTCCTGACTACTTACGTGCGAAGCGGGGAGAAGACCAGGATAATCGGCGATGATGGGCACTCCGGTGCCGTCATAGCTTGCCTGGTAAAACACGCCATCCTCGAGCACCACGGATATATCCGGATCCTCTTCGAATCCAGGGTGATGGTCCCGATTGTGGCCCTCGGGCTGCGGGGCGGGGCTGTAAAGCCCCTCGGAAGTCTTTCGCCAGTGCTGTTATAAATGGACGGATTAATATTTTAGCAAACGAAGCTCAAGGAGTGTAATGGATGGAGCAAAGAAAAATTGGGAACTCACCCAGCTAGGAGGATTGTACATAGAATATCCTTCTCTGTGCGTGATGCGCAGGAACTCCTCTTCCTCACCCTTGAACAGTTCGGCCAATATTTTGGCTAAGGCGGCAGGGGTGTCCGAACCTTTCCTGCCGCAGCGAGAGGCGTCATCTTCCCCATTATAATTCCACATGGGAAGTCCTTTGTATTGGAGTGGATGAACTCCCCGTACTATGGAGGTCTCCATCACTTCGACTATCGTGTACCCGGATTGTGCAAGCGTCCTGATCTTGCTCAGGAGTTGGCAAACTCCCGCACTATCTTCCTCCTCGAGGCTCTGAGGACGCCAGCTTTGGCGTTTCTTCAGAGGAACACTCGCAAACTCGGGGAGACCTGTCCGGACTGGATCTGGAATTACGACGTCATCAATGTAGAACCACTCATAGGTCCACTCTTCGGAAGCTTTCTTTGGTGTGCCGGATAGGTATCCCATCTCAGCAACACGCCATATTTCGGCCCCGCCCACTTCAAATATCGATCCCTCGTGGTTGGGCGGGACAAGGCAGAACAACTTTTGCCACAATTCAAAATGGGCCTCAATACCCAGAAATAGTTTGCATAAAGCAACATAACCCGCGATGTGCATAATGGAAGCCGGTGTAAAATTGTGCAGCTGGAGGCCATAATACTCCAGAAGACCTCAGAGGAATGGGTGAATGGGAAATCTCACGCCCCTCAGCAAATAGGGGACGAAGCACACTCGTTCTCTCGCAGACGGATTGGGGAAATCCTCCGCCTCGGTTTTGCTGTTGAAGGAGGCCAATCCTGCTCGAACAGGGACCAGATCTGCGGGAGGGAGAAATCCCTGCATTTGCAGCTTCTCCAATTGGCTATGGGATACAGAACGCCTCTCCCACTCGCCTCTCTCTACGGTGGAACGGGAAGAGGAGCAGGGAATGTTGGCCATATTGGAATGGTCTCTCCTGGCGGTCTTTGAGGATTTTCTCCTCGTGGTGCCGAATGAATCTGAGATCCAATCTCTTTAAATAGGCGCTCTTTCTTGCATGGCTAGGGTGTTGTTTGCAAAAAACACCCTGACCGTCCGCATTCGCCCGACACCTGGAAGCTGAAGTCATGGATGCACAGAAGCCGAGGGGCGCGACATTGAATTATAAGCCGAATACGTTACTTGGAAGTCGTCGGAGAAGGAACCCGCCTTGCAATGCCGAAGACAATCTGCGAGCCGAACATCTTGTCATTGAAAGCCTGGTTCGGGGGCTACTGAGGGAGTCCTGGACTAAGGGGTCCTCGGGTGTCCGGCTTGTTGGCCATGGGCCGGACTGATGGGCTGCGAGGATACGAAGACCGAAGGCTGCACCCGTGTCCGGATGGAACTCTCCTTGGCGTGGAAGGCAAGCTTGGCAACCGGATATGTAGATTCCTTTCTTTGTAACCGACCTTGAGTAACCCTAGATCCTCCCGGTGTCTATATAAACCGGAGGACTTAGTCCGGAAAGACAGAGACTCATTACCATAGTCATACAGGCTAGACTTCTAGGGTTTAGCCATTACGATCTCGTGGTAGACCAACTCTTATAATACTCATATTCATCAAGATCAATCAGGTAGGAAGTAGGGTATTACCTCCATAGAGAGGGCCCGAACCTGGGTAAACATCGTGTCCCCTGTCTCCTGTTACCATCGACCTTAGACGCACAGTTCAGGACCCCCTACCCGAGATCCGCCGGTTTTGACACCGGCATCCCCGGCAAGACCCTTGCCGAGGGCATCAGCAGGGCCACAGCCAGGCCCGCACCAGCCAAGACTTCACCGCCGTCCCCAAGCAGCTGGTAGCTCGACCAGCTGGGCAGGCACCTACGTGGCGACGGGCGGCCTCTACACTGACTCAGCAAGCACCTGCGTGGTGGCATGCGACCCTTCGTGAAGGCTCCACCACCGCGCTAGCCCAGCAGCCAGCCAACGTGGCGCCGCAAGGCCTCGTCAGCTCAGGCGCGTGTCAAAGCCAGGCGAGGCGGCGACAGCTGGGACGTGCTTCCTTGCCGTCCCCGATAAAGCAAGAGGGACACGTCGGCTATGCATTAAATGCATTTGTCCGACGGTGCCAGAAGATAGACTCATCCACTGTACACCTTTCCACCTCCTGTGTACCACTGTGGCGACCCCTTTTGCTTATAAAAGGAGGCCCGAGGCGTCCAGGAGGAGGATTTAGATCTTTTGGGCAAGTTACACCCTGCAGCTAGCTCAAGAACACAAGAACACTCTAATACATCCACCAAAGGAGGACTAGGGTATTACGCACCTTTGTGGCCCGAACCTGGGTAAACTATCCGTGTGCTTCCTGTCAGACCCGCTCTTTGCACAACCTTGCGCCCACCAACCGTAGAAGGGATCCCAGGGATTCCATAGGTGTCGTTTCCACCGACATCTTTGGCACGCCAGGTAGGGGGAAAGGCGCAGTTGTGGAAATCTGGTCTGATCGGAGCAGCGGCTTCATCGTGGCCATCGTTCCAAGGAAAAAGACGACCAAGCTTGGTGGCACCATCTGCACATGCGGTGGACGCCCGCACAACGATAGAGAAGCTAAGTCGTGCGAAACTTTATGCAATTTCCTTTTTATATATGAGTTTATTGTCCTCGAAGGTCCTGTCCCATGTATGGAAAACCTGCACGCAAAGGGGCCCTCCCGCTATTGGCAACGCCCTTGCTCTGTTTCGAGTCCGCTCAACAGCTCAAGCGGCCGCGTCGAGAGCGGCAGGGTAGCCTTCCGCAATTGGCAACGCTCTCGATTCTGACTCGAGTCAAGCTTGACAGTTCAAGCGGCCGCGTTGAGAGCGGTAAGGTGGTTCGCTCGGTAGCAAGCACATCCGGCAGGCCACTGGGGATCCGTCCTCAAGGTGCCGCCCTGGGTTTACGCACCGACAAGCCTACCCGGATAACATAGGGCGGACATACAAAGGAAGATCAGACAGGAAAATAACATGCATTGTATCAAAAGTACTGCAGAGTTATATTACATCAGTTGTTGCCGCGGTTCTAACTAAAGATAGAAATTCTCTTGGTCATGAACCTACAGCGGCAATGAGAAACGGGGTGCCTAATCCTGGCGCTGGCCCTCCATCCTCTGGATTCTATCGATGCGGCTGATGATGGGCTTGATACGCTCCTTGAGTGCCGCGATGTCCGCATCCTCCGGCAAGCTCTCCAGCGCGGCGTCGAAGTCAAGGTCAGGATTCCAGTGCGCCACCTTGGTGAGGACCTTGGTCATGGCACCCCGGCAAAGCCTCCAGGCCTCATCGGCCAGGGAGGCCGCCCAATTGGAGTGGAGCTGCTCCAGGGCCCCGAGGACGCCCTCGAAGAAGATGGTCAGCTTGGCGTTGGGGCTCACGTTGCGCTTCGGGGTATACCTCACATTTGGCATCCCCATGGTAGCCAGCTGCATGGTGATCCTGTCAGCGACGCCTTCGAGGCGCCCGATCCAGCGATTCTCACCCTCCATAAAGTCTTTGTGGTTGGCGGTCTCGTTCTTCCACAGCTGCTTCTTGGCCTCCAGGTCCTTGGCCAGGGTCTCCTCCCGGGCCTTGCCCTCCGACAGCATCCCCTTGAGACCCTCCAGCTTCAGCTTGAGGTCTTTGATGGAGTTGTTGGCCTCGGAAAGCTGCCCAGCCTTGCTGAGGACCACGCCCTGCGCCTCAACCAGAGCACCGTTGAGCGTGTCCTTCTCCTTGGACAGCTTCAGGACCTAGTCTTTCAGCCCGTCCCGCTCCACCTCCAGCTCCTTCACCTTGCCGGCGTGAACCAGAGCCTGGGCATTGAGTGCCTCCCTGTGCCCCAGCTCCAGCTCCTGGGTCCGCTGCGCAACAAGCTTCTCCACCTCCTCATCCTTGCCGCGGAGAGTCGCAGCAAGCTTCTCCTCGTGAGTGGCAAGGTCCTCCTCCTGGGAGTTCAGCGCGGCCTGGTGCTGGGTTCGAGCGGCCTCGGCTTCGGCGGCCAGGTTCTTCGCCGTCTCCTAGGCCCTCTCAATCTCGGCCCGCTTCATGGTAAGCTCCACCTCGCGCTTGGCCAGCATGCCCTGGGCGGCCTTCAGCTCCTCACAAGCTTGGCGGAACCAAGTTTGCGGCGACGCGTCCCTTGAGGTCCGGCTCCGCATTGTCCATCGTTGCCATCCTGGACTTGGCCTTGTCCAGGCGGGCGCGGTGGAGCGCCTGGAGCTTCCGAAAGCTGGCGCCCATGGCCTGGAGAAGCCGCTCCTCCTGAGAACCGTCGCCACTAGCGCTCGGCTCGTCAACAACCTCGAGCCCGGCGGCGGCAAGCACCTACTCGTCGAACACCTCTCCCTCGATGGGCGCCCTGGAGCTCGACGTCCCTGGAAGGTGGACGAAAAGGTCGTCGTTCACCTTTAGATACCTGCTGGAGCCAGAGGCAGCGGAGGAGGAAGGCTGGTCGTCAACCACCTCCTCCTCGGCAGCAGCCTTGCCGGCCTCCCCGACAGGCCCCTTGCCGGCCTCCTCGGCAGTGGCCTTGCCGGGCTCCCCGGAAGGCCCCTTGGCGGCATCCTCAGCCGCACCCCTGGCAGCCTCCTCGGTGGCGATCTTCAAGGCCTCCGCCGCGGCGTCCTTGGCGACGTCCTCGATGACGGTGTCTATGTCCTCCCGGTCCGCCGAGGGAGGATCTGGATATCGAGAAGAGGGTAAGGCAAAGCCAAGACCGAGATTCAAAAAGAAAAAGAAAAGACAGGGACGGAAGGCGAACGACGAACTCGTGCCGGGCTGGGAAGAAGTGGCCCCTTTCTCGCCGACATTTGGTGCTGAGGTGGAGCCGCCGGCGCCCGAGTTCGCCTCCTCCTCCTCTGTGTGGATGGGCTCGGTGCTTGGCGCCCTTGCCGAGGATGCCCCTCGGGGCGGCATGGTCGATGGGGGTGGCGTGTTGGGGGTGGCCCTCAGTGGCTCCTCCTGCTGCAGCCCTCCTCCTGCGATCTCGGCAAGGTCAGCGCCAATGGATCATGCCCACCAACACACGTCGACGAGGGGCGAGCGGTGAACTTACGATGGGGCTGCTCTGGGGGCTGCTGTGCAGGCTGCTCACCACCACCAGTGGCGTCCTCGAGGTGCCCGCCGGGGCTGGCCGTCCGCCGAGGACCTGGCCCTCTTCACCCTCTGGGCCAGCGTCTCCACATCCCTGCAAAAATGAAAACAATCCAAGATAAGCGGCACAGTTTGAGGAGACGGAGATGACAAAAGGGAACAAGACACTTACTCATCCTCCACCTCCTCTTCTGCTGCTTTCCTCTTCCTCCTTGGGCTGAGGGACCCGAAGTCGAAGACGACCTCCGCGTCAACGTCTGCCGGAGGGGGGGGGGGAAGAAGGTGGGTTCTGGCCCCGCTTGGATGAAGAGGAGACATTTGTTTTCTTCTTCACCGCGGCCTTCACCAGCTTCCTCGCTGCCGCGGCCTTGGTCTGGCGTGCGGACCCCTCCTGGGCCTGCTGCGGCTGTGCGGCCCTGCCGGGTCGGACCGGCTTGCCAGAGCTGGTCTGCCGCAGGACTCGCCCTTTCCCCGTGGTCGGAGGGTCGACAACCTCGACCTCCTCCTCCTCCTCCGATGACTCGTCGACCACATCCTCAATGAGAGGGGCCTCGGTGCCGGCGCTGCTGGCCTCCCCAGCGGGCTCCGCCCACTAGGCGAGCTCCCTCTCTTCCTCGGCTGCTGCGACCTTGTCCTCCACACCGCCAGCGCTGCTGGCCTGCCTGGCGAGCTCCGCCTCCGCCGCCCTGGCAGCGATGTAGTCCAGCTCTGCCTGGGTGGTGTCCTGGATGAGCAGCGGCTCATTGCGGACATACACGTCCGCCAAAGTGTCAAAAAACTCCTGCACCTGCTCCTCCGGCAGCGTGGCCCAGTTTGGGACGGGACCGTGCACGTTGCAGTCCAGCATCATGGCAATGATGTCGGTCTGGCACGAGTTGTTGCTCAGCGGGACCACCCCCGCCGGCAACCCAAACAAGGGCCCCTTGGCGACCTTGCCGGTTTTGGCAGCCTTGCCGGACCGCTCGACCTTGCCGTCGCGGTTCACGTCGAGCTGGAAGATCCGCTGGCAGAAGTGAGTGTGCCCCATCACTGTGAAGTTGTGATTGAGGCCAGGGCGAAGCCTCATGATATCGGTCGCGTTCTGGAAGAGCCAGGCCGGCCTTCCCTTGTTGTGCAGAGGAGCGATTCGGTGGCGGAGGAAATCCGCCCCAATCATCTCCAAGGTAAGCCCGGCGACGGTGAGGCGGTGGATCCTGGTGGTGGCGATCTTGATCTTGTCATCCTGGGTGTCAACGCCACCCCAGTCGTTCCTACGAACCGGCGGCGCCTCGCGGACCCGGCAGAACTCCTGTGGGTCATCCTCCTCAATCCAGCACCACCGGCCCCGCCATTCTTCCCACCTCTCCTTCTGGGCGCCCTCCGGGTACGTCCCTTTGGATCTTGGGATCCAGGCGACGCAACCAGAAATGGCGCCTCCCTTCTGGATGCGAGGGTAAAAATAATGGCGGAAGAGCGCCGTGTTGGGAAGAACCCCGACGAAGCCCTCATAGAGATGAGCGAATAGTGCCATGCACGCCACAGCATTCGGAGTAAAATCCAGGAGGTGGAAGCCAAATGTGTGCACGATATCGTTGAAGAAATCGGAGAAAGGGGGGCAAAGGCCGCAAGAAAAGTAATCGACGAAGAACGGGTACCGATTCGGGGCGGCCTCGGCGCAATTGGCGGGGATGACGCGCGTGGCTGGATGCCCCGTCATCTTCCCCCCTCCCCGTCATGCACCCCCATAGGGGCTTGAAGCAGTCCCAGAGTTCGAACACGTCGACCGTCGAGGGGAAGTAGGCGAGCTGCGTCTGCCGCGCCGCCAACTCGCTCTCCGGCAGTTCCGTCGCCCTGGCGTCCTTGGCCACTCCCTTGCCTTCGTTGCTGGTCTTGGGGGCCATGGTGGCTGCGAGAAGTAGAAGATGGAGGACGGCGAAGAGGCCGCGACGGCGAGCAAAGGTGAAAGCTTGGGAAGGAAAGAGAAGGGGACAGCAGTTCCGAGATTGAAGAAGACACAAGGGGTAAATGAGCAGCGCGCCCGCGGTTATTCCTTTTTACGGGGAAGGCGCGGGCCGCCTCCTTTGCCGTTAACCACGATGTGACACATGCGTGCGGAGACCGCCCCATGCATGACCCCCATGTCACACACGATCCTCCACGTTGCGCGTTCAACGCGGGTCGTGGGGAAGAGCAGTGGACGAAACAGTTACTACGGTAAAAATCCGCCACACCTGCCCGCGCACCATTCTGGGCCTGGCCCAACAACGCGTCGCGCTTATGTGTGGCCCAGACCCGCGGGCTCCTGTCGGTGTACAAAAGTAGGGGCTCCCCTTTTGACCCCTTTACTTGTGCACGGGCAGTCGGAGCCGCGCGCCATGGCCACACTTAGTAGGGCAGAGGAGGGAAGCCGGAGAGAAGCCAAAGCATAAGACAACCAAGGCAACGCCAAGACCAGAAACACAAAGAGCAAGAGGGCGATGTGGACCCCCCCGGCAAGACCCCTGCCAGGGCGGCCTCCGCAGCCCCGGCAAGAGTCTTGCTGGGGCAACTCTCCTAACGCCAGTGGAGCACGCTTTCCTTGAGCCCAAGGGTTCCACCGCCAACAACTACCTTGGGACTAAGGCTCGAGAGGCACCTCCGTGGTGGCATGCAGATCTTTTTGAAGATCATAAATACACGAGATCAGATGAGGACCAGAAGACGACGACCCTCGGCCGGATCCTAGCCGAGGAAATCCACAAGACCCACGGCAGGCGCCTTGCCGGGGACGACCGCACCGCCACGGCAAGACCCTTGCCGGGTCCCCGGCAAAACCCTTGCCGAGGGCATCAGCAGGTCCACAGCCAGTCCCGCACCAGCCAAGACTCCACCGCCGTCCCCAAGCAGCTGCTAGCTCGACCAGCTGGGCAGGCACCTGCGTGGCGACGGGCGGCCTCTACACCGACTCAGCAAGCACCTGCGTGGTGGCATGTGACCCTTCGTGAAGGCTCCACCACCGCGCCAGCCCAGCAGCCAGCCAACGTGGCGCCGCAAGGCCTCGCCAGCTCGGGCGCGTGTCAAAGCTAGGCGAGGCGGTGACAGCTGGGACGTGCTTCCTTGTCGTCCCCGATAAAGCGAGAGGGACACATCGGCAGCGCATTAAATGCGTTTGTCCGACGGTGCCAGAGGATAGACTCATCCACTGTACACCTTTCCACCTCCTATGTGCCACTGTGGCGACCCCTTTTGCCTATAAAAGGACGCCCGAGGCATCCAGGAGGAGGATTCGGATCTTTTGGGCAAGTTACACCCCGCAGCTAGCTCAAGAACACAAGAACACTCTAGTAAATCCACCAAAGCAGTACTAGCGTATTACGCACCTTCGCGGCCCGAACCCGGGTAAACGATCTGTGTGCTTCCTGTCAGACCCACTCTTTGCACAACCTCGCGCCCGCCAACCATAGAAGGGATCCTAGGGATTCCATAGGTGTCGTTTCCACCGACAATCACACAACAATATTCATAGATAATTCACAAAAAGATTCAGATATACACATGTTCAGTATGTTTATGCATCCAAATGATTGAGGTCACAGCCAATATGATCCATGGACGAACTTTAATTACCTAGGGTCAGCCGGAGGTACTTCTTGCTAAAATTAATGCTTGTATGAGTAAACTTTCAAGTACATAAGAGGCAACACAGACAATCTGAACTTGGCTTGTAGGTTTATCCTCAAATAGTGGCCTCGTGCGGAGGGAGGTTTGAGCAACTTGGCCACTACTTTTATCCAACTAGTTTACTGGCTCATCTTGGTTCTGTAGCTCGCCAAAATTCAACATTGCAGACGAGAAAGGAGGCGGTTGAGAAAATGAACCACCCAAATTTTTTGTGCAGTTCAACTGAAATGGAGCATCCCTGGCGTGCAGACTGATTAAGTGCCAGATGAATATACGCGTCAACCAACTTGTCTAGAATCTTTAGACTCCATGCCATACAGTTCGCTACCATATGTGCCGATAACCAAAAGGCACAAGTTGGGACCAAAGAATGGACTTCATTTTTCTGGGCTATGTGCCAAGCAATATTTTTTGCGTTCACTCTCCTAATACTTGGAGTTTGACAATTGGTTGACGCCGGTTGATACTCGAATGCATATAGGCACTTCTTCTTGTCAACATCGATGCTTGTCTGGGTGAACTTTGGAGTACATAGCAGCAGCATAAGTACCTGTCCATCTGATCTTTTTGTGCACTTCGACTGAAATCACCCATGTAATGATTTGCCTGCGGGTTCAGGCTCCAAGTTACTCCTTTATGAAATTGGCAAACAGTAGCACAATACCAAATTACCAATACATATGACAAGCACAATAATCAGGATAAAGACCAGTACCAACCTGTGTGAGGTAGCATATCAATTACTATTTCCTTTGACTGGAAGCCGAGATAAGCCAAGCGACTGATAGCAAAGGAAGAATGCAAGCCGAGATTAGCGACTAACAGGAAAGGAAGGAAGCTGTCGAGGCAATGAAGCATCCAAAGTTTTTGTGCAGTTCCACCAAAATCGAGCATCCCTGTTGGCACATATATTGAGAGAGTGAGATTACTGTAATAGTGGGACTAGTTGATGAAACATACACTAACAAATAGAAGTATCCTCATTATCTTAATGGGTAAAGTTAGCATTCCCTTCCTGCTCCACCACATGATTAACCTCCATAGACAAACATACACACGTACATGATTCAGCATAGGGTGCTACTAAAGATTTGTTTATAACTCCGATAGGAAAATTAGGCAGCAATAAATTAGTGGTACTTAAGTACTCCTAGTTAATTAAGTGAGACAACAGAAGTGGAAGGGCTCCCCGGAGGATCATCTCACATGTAAGGTAGTCATTGCCGGAGCCCTTGAATAGCCTCGACTGAGGCCTCTGGCTTCAGCAAGATCGCCTTGGCATTGTTTACTCTTCCTTTTCCTCCTCTTCATGCTCTGTTTCTCATTATCCTCACCAGTTGGTGAAACCAAGTACATGATTGGCCTTCTATTTCAGAATTGGTTTTGTCAGTGAGGGAGTACAAGTGTACTAGTAAAAAATAGCATTATTTTCTCATGGCAGTCGCAAAATAGAGATGAACACATACAAGTGTACCCGCTTGTTCCAAGTGGTGTTACGGTGTGCCAGGTCGCACTTTGTATCGTTCAAGTATGGTACAAGTCCCTCCATTAAATGAACAACACCCCCTCGTAAAAATTGTGAACAAGCCCACGGCTAAATTTATTGGAAACGTGGGTTGCCCCAACATGCATTATTATTTATATTTTCTACTCCCTCCGTTCCTAAATATAAGTCTTTTTTATTAGCCACACCTAAGACAAGAATTTTTTTATTAGCAGTGAACCCCACTTGTCATAGACACAAAAAGTGTGGCAAGATTCCCTTAGGCAAGCCAAAGTGTGTCTAACAATTTGAGAAACTCAAGTTAGGCAAGTGTGGCAAGTGTGGGAAAAATAATGTGGCAACATAAGACAAACATAGTCACAAAATCCAAACAGCCCCGTAATTTTTTGTGACATGCATGAAAAATTGGTTAGTTAAATTTATAGTCAAAATTTGGCAAGGTGCATCAAATCAACACATGCAAGTATCAAAAGGAAAGTCAAGGCATACATGCATGCGTTGTACTACCTCTGTTTCCAAATATAAGTCTTTTTAGAGATTGCAACAAGTGACTACATACGAAGCAAAATATGTCTACATACATCCGTATGTTGTAGTCCATTTGAAATGTGTAAGAAGACTTATATCGAGTGCAGTGCTTTGATGTGTCGCGTCAACTCGTACAAGACCGAGAAGTTTGATTACTACAACGCCCTCTCCCTCGCGGACTGAGCTCCGGTGCCTTAACTACACCTGCCTTTGGCTGCATGACAGGTGGGCCAACCACCTATTGGGCCCACCTGTCATAGACGCAAAGGCAGGAGCAGTAAGTCAATGAAGCTGCGTCCCTCCCTCGCGCATGTGCGTGGTGGCTGGCAGGACTAGTAGGAGCTTTCGCTACACGCGTCTTGACGGCGGCGAACTTGCGGATGGAGTTGACCATCATGTTGTCCATTCGAGAGGCGAAGCTGGTGTCGGCGAGGGCTACGACACCGGCGGTCGCCAGCACCTTCTGGAAACGCTGCGCGGTGCGGGGCCGCAGGACGGCGCCTTGGATGATTTGGCACAGCCGACTGCCGCTCGCGTCCATCGCCTCCGCAGGTGCTTCTGGCTTTTGGTCACTTGGTCTTGGATTGGAGTGAGCAGTGTTGCGCAGAGACTAAGGAGTAGATGGATTGGAGTGGTGGGGCGCCTTTATATGAGAATCCAAACTCTGTTGCATTCACATCATGCTGGCTCTATTCTGCTTCTCCAATTAATTCCCCCTGCATGTAATTTGAGGATGCATCATTGACCGTTCAACGTCTCGGGAACCGCTACCCTCTCCCTCCTTGGCATTCAAGCACCTATGGAGGCGACTACCACTCGTGTCTATCGCGTGTCAGGAGATGTTCCCGTCGACGACGAGCTGCCTATGGTGACTTCGTAAATTTCAAGATGATAGTACTAGTATACTCAATATTGTGCACCGCGACCAAGGCCGAGAGGAAAATGAGAGAACTACGTAATTATTTACGGTGTAGATTCACTCAGTTTGCTCCATATGTACTCTACCTCGGTGTAGTCCAGTCACTTGTTGAAATCTCTAGAAAGGCAAATACTCCTTTCTGGTTTACAGGGCTATACTAGCAAGTACTACAATAGTGGGCTCACATAGCAATTTTGTCTCATGCAAGAGCCTGGCTATATGCGTGCTCCAAGGTTCGCAACTGCCACGTTCGGGTTGCACTTGGCTCTTCGCCTCTTCGAGAAGACGAACAATGATGTTACTACTACTATTTCTACAGTATCGAATCCATTGCTGCATGTCCGTCCACCGCGAGCGGGAGGGATAGCTTGTTGTAGTACTATCAGCAAAAGCCTGTCCTCGTCTGCGAGCCACCACGCGCATGGGCGAGGGAGAAGGCGTGTAGTAGTAAAATCAAGCTTCTCTTTGTTGTACGATTTGACGCGACACATCATAGCACTGGCCCCACATGGTTGCCTCTAAACTTGGCCGAAAGACCCGCAATGTACAATACTCCATTTGCTGCAACCTCTAACATTTACCCCACCACAAATTAAAATATATATTCCTGTCTTGACCAGATGAGCATGCAAACTAGAACCACCAGGATGACAGGTTGGGCCAGAAGATTATTTTAATCAAAAAAATATAGCATGGAGCTGACCCCAACGATTTTAAGCTTACAGGCACGGTACACGCTATCCTAGACTACTCTACACTTGAAACTGCCACACGAGCGTCCGGGCTGCGTTTGGCTCTTCGCCTCTTCAGGCAGTCGAACAATGATGGAGTACTACTGCAGTGGAGGAGTACTACAGTATGCTTCTGGCCATCCAACACCGGTTGAACTGCTGCATGTCCACCGCGTGCGGGAGGGAGAGCGTGTAGCGAACGAAAGCTTCTCCTAGTCATGCCAGCCACCACGCTCATGGGCGAGGGAGGGACGCAGCTTCATTGACTTATTGCTCCTGCCTTTGAGTCTATGATAGGTGGGCCCAACAGGTCGGTGGCCCACCTGTCATGCAGCCAAAGGCAGGTACGGTTAAGGCGAGAGGGCGTTGTAGTAATCAAACTTCTAGGTCTTGTACGAGTTGACGCGACACATCAAAGCATTGCACTCGATAAATTTCAATAATTTTCATTTACCGATGCATTAATTACAACGCATGCATGCATGCATGCCATGACTCTCCTTTTGATACTTGCATGTGTTGATACTAGTATGAATATGTGACGGTAAAGCTTTGTAATGCCCCGGCCCTAATAAAGCGAGAGATGGTTGTGCACGAGGAGGGCGAGATCATGCAGACGGAACATGACCCGATGATGGAGCTCTCCATGATCTCGATGGACCTCACCTTGCTCCACTGCACCTTGTGCCTCCGCCCCTTGAAGCCTCCAGTGTATGAGGTTCGAATACACCTCGTCCATTCGGCTGATCGAGCAAGGTGTAGGTTTCTTGATTGATGTGTTGTTCGATTGATTTGTGCAGTGCAAGGGAGGGCACCTGGCTTGCGCGAACTGCCGCGTCGAGCGCCCCGGGAACCAGCGGCAGTGCCAGAAGTGCGAGCGCGGCGGTGGCTTCGACGTGCGGAACATGGTGGTGGACACCGTCCTCTCCTCGGTGAGGGTGGAGTGCCCGCACGAAGGCTGTGGGCTCTACGTCACTTACCACAAGCTCGCCGATCACCAGAGCATGTGTCCGCTCGCGCCCTGCAAATGCCCCGTGCCCGTCTGCGGCTATGAAGGCCCGGCACCGGTGCTCTCCCACCACATCAGCACTGTGCATCCCATGCCCCTGCACAGGATCCAGTACGGCAAGGCGCTCCAGCTGCAAGTGCCACTGTCGGAGCCACGACTCTTTCTGTTCGCGGAGGAGGAGGGCCGCGCATTTTTTTGGTCGGCGGCATGCTCGACATCAGCGCGCCTATCGCCGTGTCAGTCGTCTGCATCAGAGCGGGGGCGTCCCCACTGCCGCACTACGTAGCCAAGCTGTCGGAGTAAATGGCCACAGGTAGCCTAACCGACTGCCCATGGCTCTTCCAAAAAAATTACCAGGCCTTCGGGCCTCCGAGCACTCCAAGCATCGGGCCGCCTTCCCTGGCCGGCTACCTCTGAAGCCGACTCCCGGAAGGCGACCCAGCCTCAGCGACCCCTACCCAGGACGACCACGGGGCGGTCGACTCCAAGAAGCCGGCCTGGAAGGACGCCGACTCCAAGAAGTCGGCCGAGATCACAACCACCAAAGTTACTCCCACATAACGGCGACAAGACGGGGTGTGGCCGCAGTGCGGCCCACTACCCCCGAAGCCCGAGGCAGGCATGGCTACAGGAGGCCGTACGGGATGGCCGTCTCCCGTGCAGCCCGGCACTGTAGCCATGCTAGCCTCTACGTCATCCACGACAGACTCCCATACGGCCCACGGGCGGCGGGCCCCCTCAGCCAGAGAGAGGCGTGAAGGCGGCCCGGCTTTTCCCAGTCGGCCAAGGGCATAGCCGGCCCCCAGAAGCCGGCTACTCCCTTCCTCGAAGCAGGAGCCCCATTAAGGAGACAAGACGAGGTAAGGCTGCAGGGAGAGCCCCCGAGGCGGCCCACTGTAGCCATGCTTACCTCGACAAAGCCCTCGTCATCAGAGGCGAGGCTACAGTGAGCAGCCGCCGACAAGACCCTAGGCAGTGTGGCCGGCCTGTCGACCAAGAGGCCGGCAGCAGGCGGGACCCACCAGTCGGCGGGACCCAGCAACCGGCGGAGAAGCCGGCGAGCGTAGACACTGACGGCTGGGACCAGTGCCCAGCCGGATTACCATTGTACCCCCGGGGGGTAGGCCTATATAAACCCCCCGGAGCACCCATGCAAAGGGTGATCTGATCTCCTCAGTTGGCTTCTAAGCATAGACATACACCATAGATAGAGAGAAGCAAGAGCTAGCCTTGTTCTTCTTCTCCCTTGATCCCAACAGCTCTAGGAGCGATTGTAGTTACCTTTCCTTGATCTAGTGATCATGCGGAGACCCCGCAGAGCAGGACTAGGGGTGTTATCTCCTCGGAGAGCCCTGAACCTGGGTAAGATCCGCCGGCGTGCATGTCTTCGCCTCATCCCATTTCCAGGCACCGGCGATGTCTTATTGGCTCCCACAATGATAAGCCATCCATTGGCATATGTCGCACCAACCACCCGACATTTGGCGCCCACCGTGGGGCCAGGTGCACCGTCGTCCGGAGACCTATTCTGGACGGGAACCCTCTTCCTCCCCCGCGAGCGCAGCCAGCCTGCTGCGCCCGATGGTGTTTGCCTCGACGCGCTGCAAGTCGTCGATGACGCCTGCGCAGCGAGCTGCCTCGCTGATCTGCTCGGCGAAACTCGCATCTCCGACGAGCCTGCGTCCGACGCAGGCACCGACTACCCCGAGAACCGCCTCGTCAGCCTCCTCGACCAGCTTCACGTCTCCAGCGAGCCTGCTGCAGACATGGAGTCGGTCAGCTCCACCGACCCGATGCTCATCGACTCCGACACGGCGTCGCTCGACGCCTACCCCTACGACGTGGTGGTCTTCGACGATCCACTCCCTCGAGCTGACAGCGCCAGCAGCGCTGTCACCGAAGTGCTGGTCATCAGCCACGTCGCCAACTCGGGCGAAAACGCCCATGACGCCCTGCAAGCGGCGATGCACGACCTCTCCGCCCCCATCCCGGCCGATGCCGACGCCGAGACCCTGGAGGCACGCCGCCTTGCCCTCATCGCGGAGGGCCAGAAGATAGCCTCCATGAGGCGCCTCGCTGAGGCCCACCGGCGCGAAGTCGACCGCGCCGCCTTCGGTAGGCTGCCGCCTAGCGGCCCGAGCCGAGCCGGCTTCGTCCAGAAGCGCGGCGCGGCCGTGGCCAGCATGCTGGGGGCAGATCGCCCCGTCTACGCCACCCCGCTCAAAAATCTGTGAGCCGCTCAGGCAGCCGCAGAAGAGCTCGATGGGCTGGGAGCCGATGAGCTCCCCTACATGACGAGACGGATCCAGCAGTTGCTCGACGCGGCCGCAGAACGGCACGAAGCCGGCGCCGTGCAGATAGTCATCCCCCGCGCCGGGAGCACGCCGCGACGTCCCGCTCACCGACTGCGAGCGGTGCACGCCAGAAGAAAGACAAGGAGCCGGCTGCCAGCCGCAGCCGGACTCGCATTACCATCGAGCGCGATGCGGAAGGCCGCCCTCAAGCGGTTGAACACCAAGGACACCTGCCTCCTCCCCCGCCTCGAAGAGAAAGACGCCTCACTCCGCCTCCTATCACACACCCGACTCTTGGCGACCGACTCGGCCGCCGAGAAGGAGTCGGCGAGAACGACGCCCGCCACAGGATCGACCGCCTTGCTCGATCCTTGGCATTAGAAGAAGAAGACGATGTCGGCCCGCCATGCTTTGGCCCCCGCATCCGCGATGAGCCCTTCCCCAAAGGGTTCTCGCTCCCCAGAGATACGCCTAAGTACAACGGCTCGGTGAAGCCGGAAGATTGGCTCATCGACTACTCCACGGCCGTCAGCATAGCCAACGGCAATCGGCGCGTCGCCGTGAAGTACGTCCCCCTCATGCTGCAAGGCACTGCGCGCACATGGCTCAACAGCCTCAAGCCCTACAGCATCAACAGTTGGCTAGACTTCACCGAAGTCTTCGTCCGCAACTTCACCAGCACCTACAAGCGGCCTCCCAAGCCTCGCCAACTCTCCCTCTACGTCCAAGGGCCCAACGAGTCGACCCGCGACTACCTCACGCGATGGGCCGAGCTCCGCAACTCCTGCGAGGGGGTGCACGAGGTCCAGGCCATCGAGTACTTCACCGCCGGGTGCCGAGAGGGCACCCTCCTCAAGCACCGACTCCTCTGCGACGAGCCGGCCACCCTCGACGAGTTGCTGGTCACCGCGGACAAGTACGCCACGGCCGACTCCTCCATGAAGACCGAGCTGAGAGTAGACGCCACTGGGAAGGTGATTGCTCCGGCTCCCAAGACGCCAGCTGGCGACCCCAATCGACGCCCTTACCAGAACGACCAGAAGCGCAAGGCCCCGATGCCGACTTCCTCCAGCCGGCAGGTGGCCACAGTTGAAGACGAGCAGCCTGAAGAATGGCCCGCTCCCAAGAAGAAGGGTGGAAGGCCGACTTGGCAGCCGTCTTTCTCCTACGAGCAAGCTCTCGACGCCCCCTGTAAATTCCACAGCGGCGCGAAACCGTCCAACCACACAACCCGGAAATGCCACTGGCTCACTCGCATCACTAAGGGCGAGGGAATGCAGCCGCCTCCGCCTCCCGGCCCGCCGCCTCTAGCCCCTCAGCAGCCGGCAGCCCGGCCGGCAGTCGGCGCCATCCAAGACGAATTCCCCGAAGAGCACGCCGCCTACGTCGTCTTCACAAGTCAAGCCGACGACAAGCACAGCCGACGCCGACCGCACCAAGAAGTGAATGCAGTCGCCACCAGCGCCCCCGAGTTCATGCACTGGTCAGAAAAGCCAATCAGCTGGAGCCAGGCCGACCACCCAGAGGTGATGCCTTCGCCTAGTTCCTATGCAATGGTCTTGGATGTCACCCTCGCGACGGAGAGGCGAGCTGCCAGATTTTCCCGTGTCCTGATAGACGGCGGAAGCAGTATCAACATACTGTACCGCGATACCATGGAGAAGCTGAACATCAAAGCCAAGCAGCTCATGCCGAGCCGCACCGTCTTCCATGGTATCGTCCCCGGCCTGTCTTGCTCCCCAATCGGCAAGATCAAAATGGATGTTCTCTTCGGAGACAAAGATCATTTTCACCGAGAAGCAATATGGTTCGAGGTAGTGGATTTGGAGAGCCCCTATCACGCACTGCTTGGCCGGCCTGCTCTGGCCAAGTTCATGACTGTGCCCCACTACGCCTACCTGAAGATGAAGATGCCGAGCTCGAAGGGGATCATCACAGTAGCCGGCGACTACAAGAAGTCCACCGAGTGTGCCATGGCCAGTAGCCGGCTGGCCGAGTCCCTCATGGTGGCAGAAGAGAAGATGTTGGAACGGGTTGTGGCCATGGCCGGCAAGCAGCCGGCCTTATCCCCCAACCCCAAGGATTGTGATGCGCAGGGCTCCTTCCAGCCTGCCAAAGAGACGAAGAAGATACCTCTGGACCCGGAGAACCCGGAGAGGTTCGCTGTTATTGGGGCGAACTTGGACAGTAAATAGGAAGGCGAGCTCGTTGACTTCCTCCGTGAGAATCGAGACATCTTTGCATGGTCCCCAAAGGACATGCCGGGTGTCCCGAAGGATTTCGCCGAGCACAAGCTACATGTCCGAGCTGATGCGAAGCCGGTCAAGCAACCCCTCCGCCGACTATCAGAAGAGAAGCGAAGAATTGTGGGAGAAGAGATAGCACGGCTCCTTGCCGCCGGCTTTGTCATGGAAGTGTTCTTTCCAGAGTGGCTTGCCAACCCAGTTCTGGTTGTGAAGAAGAATAACAAGTGGCGCATGTGTATAGACTACACCAGTCTGAACAAGGCCTGCCCAAAGGATCCGTTCGCTCTGCCGCGGATTGACCAAGTGATAGACTCCACAGCCGGATGCGAGCTGTTAAGTTTTTTGGATGCGTACTCAGGGTACCATCAGATCAAGTTGGACCCGGCTGACCGCCTGAAGATTGCCTTCATCACACCCTTTGGAGCTTTCTGCTACCTGACTATGACATTCGGCTTCAGAAATGCTGGTGCCACTTTTCAGCGTTGCATGCAGAAATGTCTCTTGAAACAACTCGGCAGAAATGCCCACGTCTACGTAGACGACATTGTGGTGAAGACAGAGAAGCGCGGTACCTTGCTGGAAGACCGGAAGGAAACATTTGCCAACTTGCGCCGATTCCAGATCAAGCTCAACCCCGAGAAGTGCGTGTTCGGAGTGCCAGCCGGCCAGCTGCTAGGCTTCCTGGTCTCCGAACACGGCATTGAGTGCAACCCCGTCAAGATCAAGGCCATCAAGAGGATGGAGATTCCCACCAAACTGCGAGATGTGCAGAAGTTCACTGGCTGTTTAGCCTCCCTGAATTGTTTTATCAGCCGACTAGGAGAAAAGGCTCTCCCCTTGTACCGACTCATGAAGAAGTCCACTCACTTCGAGTGGAATGATCAAGCCGACCAAGCCTTCCATGAGTTGAAGAAAATGCTGACCACTCCGCCTGTCCTGGCAGCGCCGACTGAGAAGGAGCCCATGCTCCTCTACATCGCCGCGACTAGCCGAGTCGTCAGTACTGTTGTTGTGGTCCAGCGCCCGGAGGAAGGCCGAGCCCAGCTATTCTAGAGGCCGGTCTACTATCTCAGCGAAGTGTTGTCCAGCTCAAAGCAAAACTACCCGCACTACCAGAAGATGTGCTATGGGGTGTACTTCGCTGCCAAGAAACTGAAGCCCTACTTCCAAGAGCACCCCATCACGGTCGTGTGCACTACCCCGCTTGCCGAAATCATAGGCAGCCGGGATGCATCCGGCCGGGTGGCCAAATGGGCCATTGCATTGGCGCCCTACACGATCTTCTATCAACCCCGCACCGCCATCAAGTCGCAAGCATTGGCCGACTTCCTCGCCGACTGGGCCGAGACCCAGTACTTACCACCGGCTCCCGACTCTACCCATTGGCGGATGCACTTTGACGGGTCCAAGATGCGCACCGGCTTGGGAGCCGGCATCGTCCTCACCTCTCCGAAAGGCGACAAGCTCAAGTACACGCTGCAGATCCACTTCGCCGCCTCCAACAACGTGGCCGAGTACGAGGCGCTCGTACATGGGCTCCGGCTAGCCAAAGAGCTTGGCATACGCCGGATCCTGTGCTACGGCGACTCAGACTTGGTGGTCCAGCAATCGTCTGGCGACTGGGACGCCAAGGACGCAAACATGGCGAGCTATCGATTCCTCGTCTAGCAGATTAGCGGATACTTCGAAGGGTGCGAGTTCCTTCACGTGCCAAGGGCCGACAACGACCAAGCAGATGCCCTAGCACGGATCGGCTCCACCCGACAGGCCATACCGACTGGCGTCTCCCTCCAGCGCCTCCTCAAGCCGTCCATCAAGCCGTCTCCAGAGTCGGATTCCATCTTCGTACCGCCTGCGCCAGATACGGCCGGATCCGACTGGAGAAACCCCGCAGGCGGCACGGGGACTTCGACAACCGCCCCGGGGACTGCCGTAGTCGCACCCGGCCCGGGGACTTCAGAACCTGGCTCGGGGACTGCAGCAGTCGGCCCGGAGACTGCAACGACACAAGAAGCAATGGCCGACTCACCCAACCCACCCACCCGAGTCATGGTGGCCACATTAACAGAAGAAGAAGTCACAAATCCCTCATGGGCCCAGCCCATCCTCAAGTTCCTAGTCAGCAGAGAGCTGCCGGCTGATGAGATCTCAGCAAGACTAGTGCAACGACGAGCCGCAGCATATACAATAATCAATAGAGAGCTTGTGAAGCGCAGCATCACTGGAGTCTTCCAGCGTTGCGTCGAGCCAGAAAAAGGAGTGGCAATCCTCAAAGACATCCACCAAGGCGAATGCGGCCACCACGCAGCCTCAAGATCCCTCGTGGCCAAGGCTTTCCGCCATGGTTTCTTCTGGCCGACTGCCTTGGAGGATGCTAAAGAAATAGTCAAGAGCTGCAGAGGATGCCAAGTTTTTAGTTCCAAGCAACACCTGCCGGCTTCTGCACTCAAGACCATTCCCCTCACCTGGCCTTTTGCCGTCTGGGGACTGGACATGGTGGGTCCCTTCAAGACAGCCCGCGGCGGCCTGACACATCTACTTGTTGTTGTGGACAAGTTCACAAAGTGGATTGAAGCAAAGCCAATCAAGAAGCTCAATGGGCCGACTGCCGTAACCTTCATCACCGACATCACTACTCGGTACGGCATGCCACACAGCATCATCACCGACAACGGCACGAACTTCGCCAAAGGAGCACTGGCACGATTCTGCGCGACGCAGGGCATCCGACTGGACTTAGCGTCCGTTGCCCACCCGCAGTCAAACGGCCAGGTCGAGCGAGCAAATGGACTCATCCTCTCCGGCATCAAGCCCCGACTGGTTATACCACTGGAGCAATCGGCCGGTTGCTGGCTCGAAGAGCTGCCGGCTGTCCTCTGGAGTCTGCGCACTACGCCCAACAAATCAACCGGCTTCACTCCGTTCTTCCTCATATACGGTGCCGAGGCTGTGATCCCAACCAACATCGAGTTCGACTCGCCTCGGATCACCATGTACACGGAAGAGGAGGCCAAAGAAGCAAGAGAAGACGGCGTGGACCTACTGGAAGAAGGCCGGCTGTTAGCACTCAGCCGGTCCGCCATCTACCAGCAAGGGCTACGCCGCTACTACAACCGCAAGGTCAAGCCAAGATCCTTCCAAGAGGGCGACCTTGTGCTCCGGCTGATCCAGCGAACAGCCGGCCAGCACAAGCTCTCGGCCCCTTGGGAAGGCCCCTTCGTCGTCAGCAAGGCACTCGGCAACGACTCCTACTACTTGATCGACGCGCAAAAACCAAGAGCACGCAAGAGAGACGACTCCGGCAAGGAGTCGGAGCGACCATGGAACGCAAACCTCCTGAGAAGATTTTACAGTTGAAAGCAGTATGTATCATGCTCCCCTTTTGTATTAAGCACGAACCAACAGGCCCCCCGAACAGTACTCGGGGACTGCCTTTTTTATTATCTATGAATGACGAGTGTCATATCCATGAATGTATTATTACATTTGATTTCCTGTCCGGCACCGGGTTCGACTAGTCGGCCCGGGGACTGGCCGCCTTGAGCTATATTGAAAGTTTTCCCTAAAAGTCAGAAAAGTAGTGCGCCGGCTCCCGTGTCCCCTCTTGTTGAAAGTCACAGCTCAAAGAACTGACTGTCCGACTAACAAGAGGCAAGACAGAAGGGACGCCCACACGAAAAATGGCTAAGGAACAACGAACCTATATAGCATAAAGACAGCCTCCAAACACGCCTGCCGGCTGCCAGAGCAGCCGGCTGGCCGGCTTCCAAAAAACTTAGCTTTAGTCCAGCAGAGCTAGAGTACTTCCCCCCCCCCAATCGGCCAGGCACTCCTCCGGCTACAGATTGCAGAGCAATTGTTTGACTGGGGAGGCGGCAACCAAGGGAGGGCGGCAAAGGAAAAAGCAGAAGGACAAAAAGCAAAAGTACAAGGAAAGGCCAAATGCATAAGTTATATATACATAAAAGGCCCCCAGCAGGCTGGCCATCAACATGGTTCGAATACACCCCCAGTGGGTGGAATTGTGCAAAATTAACAGAAGTTTTGTTCCCAAAGTAACAAGACAGGAAAACAAAAGACGGCGAACTAGACTAAGGCACGGGGCGGAGGCCGAGCTGGTCGGTGAATGCGGCCTGGCCGGCTGAAGGAGTGGCCGCCTAGCGGGTCTCGGCTTGGTCACCGCCAGGGGCAGACGACGCACTCGTGCGTGGTGTAGTGCTGGAGGCGCGGTCAAGCTGAGGCTGGTCGGCCGCTCCACTAGCCGGCTCGGCGGCTTCACCCTCCTCCTCCTCTTCTTCACCCTCGTCGCTGGAGTCGATCTCCTCCGCCGAGTCCTCACCGTACGACGGGTCCAGCCCGAACCACTCCTCCGGCTGGGCGACTCCGTTGTCGTCCACCTCGGGGGCGAAGACGCTGGTGTCGGTGTAGTCAGCGATCGCCGAAGCCCGCCGGATGATGGCCGGCCGTGCCGGCTCCAGCTCCGTGTCAGCTTGCTGCCGCCACGTAGCCAGCTGGTGCAGGCTCAGGCCGGGATACCAGGCCTTGACGAACTCCAGGGCCCGTCTGGCACCGGAGCGAGCCGCCGAACCCTTCCAAGCTTCGAAGCGGCCGACTGCCACCTCCAGCCAGTCGGCAGTCCGACTGGGAGTGCGAGGAACCACCTGGCCGGGCCAGAGGGCGGCCAAGACTTGTGCCCCGGCTCGCTGCAGCCGGCGGAGCAGTCGGTGAGCCGGCTGGATGCGGGCCTGGATCGCCAGAAGCTGTTCCTCCAGCGAGCGGCCGGCAGTTGGCGAGATTTCAAAGCCAGCCTGCCTTCGCGCCTGGCGACGGGCCTCGATGGTCTGGTTGGCGGCAGTAGAATAGCCAGGGAAGTACTCTGCGCAAGAAAGAAGAAGAAAGGAAGAAAAGAACACCAAATCAGAAAAAGAGCCCAAGTGGCAGATGGCAAGAAAGGACGAAGAGATAGGCGGCTTACCGACAACAAGATCTTCGATCTGGCCGTAGCCAGAGATCAGAGTCTGCCTGGCCTCAGCCCAGCCAGCCGCCTTCGTCTCGAACTCGGCCTGGAGGGTGGTTTCGCGGTCCTGCGCAGCCTTCAATGCCGCCTTATGGCTTTCCTCCTGGTCGGCCAACTTCTTGACCAGGCGGTCGCGTTCCTGCACCAAGGCGGCGAGCTCGGCATCCTTGGCGCGAAGGGCAGTCTGAGATTCCCCCAGCTGCGCCCTCAGACTGGCGTTGGCCGCTGCAGAGACGGCAGGAAAAGAATAACAGTAAGAAGTCGTCAAGGAAGATCCGACCCGACTGCTCAGCAGTCGGCCCGAATCTCGGGGACTACACCCAGTGGGTGCGCTGACGCGCCCCCACATGAGATAAAGAACAGAACACGTACCTCGGCTCTCAGTAAGGTCGGCGGTCTTCTGAGTCAGCTCCCGAGCCTGGGAGTTGAAGGCGGCCGCTCGAAGGTTGTGGTAGTCCTGCAAGATGGACAGAAGACCGAAGAAAGAATAAGAACAGCAAAGACAAACCCACCAAGAAGTTCCAAGCCGCCTGCTCAGCAGCCGACTCGGAACTCGGGGACTACACCCAGTGGGTGCGCTGACGCGCACCCACGAGAGAAATCAAGATCAAAGAGAAATCAAGATCAAGAAGAAGCAAGATGGGAATACTAACCCGGATAGCCGCCCGCGTCGCGAGGAACTCGTCGGTGAACTGCCTCAGCGCCGCAGCTTGGCCCTGGAGCCGGGTCCGGACGTCCTGTGCAGCCACGTTCACAACGGCCGTCCCTTCGCCTGGCGACCACCCCGAGGTTGCGCTGGCCACCTCCGCATCCTGGGCCAACGAGCTAGAGCCGGCGGCCGGCTGCGGCTCCGACGCGGCCTTTTGCGGCTCCGACGCGGCCTTCCCCGTGCGCCGGCTCGACGGAATCCGGACCGCCGTCTCAGCCCTCACGGCTGGCTCGCCCCCCGCCGACTGTGCAGGCGGCGGAACAGGCCGGCCGCCTTGGGCCGCCCCAGTTGGCGGGGTCGGCTCCGGCGCCCTCTCCAAGATGATGACGTCGTCGCCACTTCCCCCCAGCCCTGGCCGGTCGCCGCTGGCTCCCTCTGGCGAGGGCTCCACGTCCCCAGGCGCCATGACGCGCAGCGGGGTGACCATCAAAGCCTCCCCCGCCGCCGCCGCGGCCTCAGCCTCTGCTTGGGCCCTGGCTGCGGCTTCGGCGAGTGCCTTCGCCGCCTCCTCCTCCCCCCGTGCCGCCTGGGCGGCGGCCTCCTTCCGTGCCTCCGCCTCCCGCGCCTCTGGCTCCGCCCGCGCCTCCCGCGCGTTCCTTTCTGTCGCCTCCTGGAGGTCGGCACGGGGGTCCACGCGGCGGGTGGTGCTCCCAGACCCCCTTGGAGACTCGACGACGGAGCCGGCAGCCGCCCGCTCAAGCGACAACGGAGCTCTGATCATTTGGAGAAAAAAGACAAGGTTTCAGGAACCACCGAAGAAAAGATAGTACACAAAGAAAAATTCGGACTTACGCCGACACGGTCTGTGGTTGCTTCACCACCTTGCGGAAGCGAGCCGCCTTCGCGGCCGCCTCCTCCCGCCTGGTGGCTGCCGCCCCGCCTCTGGGCTTCTTCGTTCGGCTGCCGAACAAACCCTGGGTGGCGCGACGCTTTTGACCTCCACCCCGAGCAGGCAGCGCGGCGGAGGAACCCGCGCCGCGTCCAGATGCCGGCTGGCGGCGTGGGACGGCTTCAGCCTCATCGTCGTCCGGCCAGTCGTCAAAAGTGGCACTGAACCCGGAGCCGCCTGCTTCTCCGCCGGCTTGGCCACCTCCCGGCTCGACGTCGTCTTCAATACCGGCCGCCGCCAGGTCGGGGTCTTCCAGATCGTGTTCGGCCCGGTCGGGGACGAATCGGCGCTCCGCGTCTGACCCGCCGGCCGGCCGAAGAAGAGAGCTCTGTCGAAGAGCAAGCCGACTAAGTCAGAGTCGGCTAAGAGGAACTCGGCAACAAAGCAAAGAAAGAAAAAGAAGAGACAAGGAGAACATACCGTAGGCGGCGCACTAGCTTGGCTATACGGTTCCTTGCCGAACTGCCACTATTCGGTGAGTTTGCAGTTCGCAAGGTAGTTCACCATATAGGCGACCTCCGCGCGCGGCATCTCCTTGGTACACATTCGGCTCGGATCGAGCTGGCCGCTCATCTGACAGATCAGATGAGGCCGGCTCTGGAGCGGAAGAACCCGGCGCGTGACGAACGCGGCCAGAAGGTCGGGCCCCGTCAAGCCCTCCGCCTGGGTCAGCTCCCGCACTCGGGCGACGGCGGCGGACCCGGCCGGCGTCAGCGTCACAGCCCGGAAGGACCACTGGGGCAGCCTGCCAGCCGGTGGGCCGGCTACGTAGGCCGGCAGGTTGATGTAGTCGCCCCGGGGGGCGATGTTCCGCACATAGAAGTATGACTTCTGCCACTTCTTCACCGATTGGATCAGCGTGATGACGGGGAAGGGGTTGTCGGCGGCCGATCTCCGCGACGCGATGAAGGATCCAGTCTGAGCCGGCACGCCCCGCATGCGCATGCCCAGCTTCGACTGGAAGAACTCCCCCCAGAGCTCGAGGGTGGGAAGGACGCCGAGGTAGCCCTCGCACAGGGTGACGAAGGTGGACAGCAGCACCACCGCATTTGGGGTGAGGTGGTGCGGCTGGAGCTGATAGAAGTTGAGCCAGGAGCGGAAGAAGGCGCTCACTGGCAGGCCGATGCCGCGCAAGAAGTGCGAACGGAAGACCACCCGCTCGCCCTCCCGCGGCTCCGGCCTGATTTCCTTCGCCGGCGCAAGGCGGACCTCCACCTTGTCCGCACCGGGCAGCCGCCGCGTGTTGCGAAGAAACTCGACGTGGTCGTCGTGGACGTTGGAGCCGTCCCAATCTCCGCCATACTGCTCCGTGGCGGGAGGCATGGCGAAAACAAGCGCGGTGGCGGAGGAATGTACGGTGGAGGAGCGCGGCGGCGAGGCGCTGTCGCAAGAAGCGGCAAGAGAAAGAGGGTGGAGGAAGGTGGAGGAGCGTGCGAGGGCCTGCCGCCCTCCACCTCCCCCTACTTATAGCTTCGCGAGGCAGGACCGGGGAAGCCGAACGTGGGGGGAGTCGTGGGATTAACTGCACCCACTCCCCCCACGCCTCGCGATTATTGCGCATGAATGCGAGCCGAAACTGCCGCACGAGACGTGCGGGCGGTTTCGGGATGCAGACAATCCACGCCTGGGCCCGGGCGCGGACGTGGCGGGCCCCCGCCCTGCGGCGACATCCCGTCACGCGCGTGGGCTGGCATGCTTTTTTGCCACGTGGCCCGCAGGCGGACTGCGACCGGCCCGCGGCCCGGAGCATGTGTTGGCGAGCTCGCGCTCTCCGTCTCCGAAGTTTTCGACCAAGGCGGCACGCCTAACTAAAGCCGGCTCCCAGCTGCCGACTTGTCAAGATAGGAAGCTGATCGAGCTTCTCAACCCCAACTCCACCTCGAAGCCCAATCAGCTTCGGGGACTACTGTCGGAGTAAATGGCCACGGGTAGCCTAACCGACTGCCCATGGCTCTTCCGAAAAAATTACCAGGCCTTCGGGCCTCCGAGCACTCCAAGCATCGGGCCGCCTTCCCTGGCCGGCTACCTCTGAAGCCGACTCCCGGAAGGCGACCCAGCCTCAGCGACCCCTCCCCAGGACGACCAAGGGGACGGCCGACTCCAAGAAGCCGGCCTGGAAGGACGCCGACTCCAAGAAGCCGGCCGAGATCACAACCACCAAAGTTACTCCCACATAACGGCGACAAGACGGGGTGTGGCCGCAGTGCGGCCCACTACCCCCGAAGCCCGAGGCAGGCATGGCTACAGGAGACCGTACGGGATGGCCGTCTCCCGTGCGGCCCGGCACTGTAGCCATGCTAGCCTCTACGTCATCCACGACAGACTCCCGTATGGCCCACGGGCGGCGGGCCCCCTCAGCCAGAGAGAGGCGTGAAGGCGGCCCGGCTTTTCCCAGTCGGCCAAGGGCGTAGCCGGCCCCCAGAAGCCGGCTACTCCCTTCCTCGAAGCAGGAGCCCCATTAAGGAGACAAGACGAGGTAAGGCTGCAGTGAGAGCCCCCGAGGCCGCCGACAAGACCCTAGGCAGTGGGGCCGGCCTGTCGACCAAGAGGCCGGCAGCAGGCGGGACCCACCATTCGGCGGGACCCAGCAGCCGGCGGAGAAGCCGGCGAGCGTAGACACTGACGGCTGGGACCAGTGCCCAGCCGGATTACCATTGTACCCCCGGGGGCTAGGCCTATATAAACCCCCCAGAGCACCCATGCAAAGGGTGATCTGATCTCCTCAGTTGGCTTCTAAGCATAGACACACACCATAGATAGAGAGAAGCAAGAGCTAGCCTTGTTCTTCTTCTCCCTTGATCCCAACAGCTCTAGGAGCGATTGTAGTTACCTTTCCTTGATCTAGTGATCATGCGGAGACCCCGCAGAGCAGGACTAGGGGTGTTATCTCCTCGGAGAGCCCTGAACCTGGGTAAGATCCGCCGGCGTGCATGTCTTCGCCTCATCCCGTTTCCAGGCACCGGCGACGTCTTATTGGCTCCCACAATGATAAGCCATCCATTGGCATATGTCGCACCAACCACCCGACACAAGCTGTGGGCGAACGGCCCGGCGGGGGAGCCCAAAGGCAGGACCGATGCCATCAAGGTGGAAATGGAGGTGACAATCAGCAGGGATCCCGGCGACGTCACCGTGCAGGAGCTGACCTTCTTCACAGTTCCGCCCAAGCTGCTGGTCAGGGCGAAGCTAGTGTCCCTCCACATTCAGATTGACAAGCTCACGTCCTAAATGATTCTACAGTGCCTTCTATTTATCTTAGTAATATGCTAATATAGGGGTTAGCTCACTCTACTTTAGCTTAAGAGATGGTGGGTTTCGACATCAGATTAGCAGTGAAAGCAATTTCGAACAGTCGAATGGATATTTTGTGTCTGTTGGATATAAAGATCCTTTGGGTAAGAAGTAACAGCTTATATGCTTATTTTCGAAACGGAACAGCGATAGTATAATTTTTGTTGACATGCATTAATATTTTTTAAGTTAAGTATTTAGTCAAAATTTGGCACAAATTACAAAGGGGAGTAATAAACTAGGACGGAGGTAGTACCACGCTATATTTAATTGCAAACCTATTCACACCGATCACAACCTAAACGGTTTCCCACTTCGGAGTGTATTAGTAGTACTCGGTTATACATACTACTATGCCAAGATGATTGCACATTCCTAATATGTACCTCCAATTAATATAGTAGTAGTAGAGTACTTAGTCACGTACTCCATAACATCACCGGGCATTGCACGTACAAAATTTAGTGGTAGTAAGAGACAAATGCCTATATGCCACGCATGTTCATACTATTTGTGCCTTTCTACTTCACTTACTGCGCTACATTACACAGGTCCGCACGTCCACTAGTGGGTACATGTCCGTCTCGTAGTTCCAATCCCACATGTTCTTCATATAGATGGAACGATCCTTGCATGACACGTGCACCTTGATGCTAGATGTCTCGCGTCTTGGCAAAAGGATGAACGAAGCTCACGTAAAAAAATAGAGTGGAAGAACATAGATTCCCGACGACCGAGAAGGAGCAAGGAACCTCGTGGTGGAGCGTCTGCACTCATAATATTTTATATTATTCAGTGATATAAAATCAACCAATCATCTCCATAGTGGACTCGAAGAGTAAGAAACATGGCAGCCCAGTGTAGTTACATCATACTAGTACATGGCTAACCCATGCTATCACCATATTTCTTGGCTTCCGTGCGACACCTATCTCTAGTAATCCAGCAGCCTGTATCGCTTCTCCCTCATCTCTCTCAAAGTGCGGCGGGCTGGCGTTTTTGCCGTCTATTGAGGTCGGTTAACTCATCACATGTTAGCGACATGACAAGAGCATTCTAAAAAAAATCCTTTCACGTTCCTTTTTCAAAAAGAAAAAAATCCTTTCATGTACGAATTTGACTGTATGCTTTGAGCAACTTGCATGTCCTATACTGCTCCTATTTGGATACTCTAACTTAGCTACTCCCTCGTTTCCGGTTTATAGGGCTCAATTCAAAAATCTCACCAACCAAGGTAGATGATAAGTGGTGGAATACTTTTCGTAATTTGCAAAAGCACCCAATTAATGCTCTTGTTTTCCTCAAAAATTTATGTTTACCAATGTATTAATTGCAATGCATGCATGCATAAAGTACATGCATTGGTCAATTTTCTCTTAATACTTGCATGCAATTATTTAATGCACCTTGGAATCTGAAATTGTGATGGGGAACAACCAAATTGAGCCTTATAAAATGGAAAAACTAAGATTTTGAGATAAGCCCTATAAACCGGAAAGGAGGGAGTAGAGGTTATACTAACTCATGACTAACCCTGAACTAACTGTATCCAAAGAGGTGTTTGGGTGATAGGGTTAGATTGACAATAAATGCACTTGATGGAGAGAGAAAAGTGATTTTTCAGTGGTCCCAATGAGAACTATCTCCAGTTAGCACCTCTTGGGTGGGATAGTTTTTTTGGTGGGTTCGGTGTAACTTGCTCCAATTTAAACCCTCATGCGTGGATACTTTAGGGCTATTTGAGCCCCAACTAGCTCAAACTAACTCTAACCCATGGATCCAAACAGGGCCTATGTCCAGCCTCAACGCAGAGCAGTCGCGTGCACCGGGAAGCGGCGCTCTCTCGGCCGTCACGCCGCTTCAAAGCCGGCGCCAGTGAGAGGTTGCCTTCGCTCTGGCCGGACATTAATGCGGCACTGACGCTCCAGGGCGACGTTGACGGTTTCACGCAGGAAGCGCGCGCTGGCAAGGGAGTATAGGTTTTGAACCGTTTCAGGTGTAGTACTGGTAGTTTGCAAAACTACTCAATTATTGCACTCAGTTTCCTAAGAAATTGTGGTAAAAAACGTTACTCCACAGCCCGCTTCCCTTCTCCTTCCTCTTCCAGCGACCGGTCAACCCTTATACAGGAGTGCTAGCACAAAAAGATGCATGAATGACCACTAAAATTTCCAGATTAAAGCACCGCTCCGGCGGGAGTATGGCGTATGTTGTTACCTTCGGCCGGGCCATGGCTACCGGGCGACGGCGACCAGAGAAGAGGCGGCGGGAGGGGAATGAATGCAGCTACCTTTTGGGTTCGCCGTCCAGCTTAAATAAATGCGCAGCATCACGTGTACCTGCGGGTGCACAAATTGTAACATACGTGTCTGCTTAAGTGGGCGTCACGTAACTGGTGTGTGTGTGTGTGTGTGAGAGATTGTGAGAGAGAGAGAGTGCATGTGTGCGACTCTACTCTTCAGACATGTACTCAACCTTTTGCATCGGGTTATAAGTATAATGGTATTTACTTTAGCTAGTGATTTACGTGGCCATGTTAACGTGGTTGTGTAAAAAAATGTCACTTCCTACTCGTGATTTGGGTTATATAATTACAAGATGCTCGTGCATTGCACGGAACATCAATATGCATTTTTTTACAAAACACCTGTTGTGATTTACCCATGCAGGAGTAATCCCATGTGTAAAAACTAATGATACTTCGAGAATTTTATCGGAAAACTGGTATCTCGAGAATGTCATCGAAAAAATGAAAGATGAGAGATAAGGTGAGGAGGAGTGGAGCGTGGTGGTGACTGGTGGTCGGAATGGGCGGAGGCATGGGGATGGACGGCGCCGGCAGGCGGCAGCGGCCACCATGCTAGATTGTTCCAGAGACTTTCTTTTTTAATTGCTCAGCAATGAGGTTGTGGGAGATAAGGATGTGGAGAGAGGTGCGGGTATCTTTTGTAAAATTACCATAGTTTGATTTCTACCCGTCAGATATAGATCAGACGGTCTATATTACAAGATGGCAGGCACACCATCATCGCCAACTCGGTTTTTATAAGGGTACAGATGGTAAGTTTGCTAAATACTAAAGTAAAGTGGAATTTGTCCATGTTATACAAGTAAATTAAGGTGATTGTTTATCATACAGGTAAGGTTGGATGAAGGGTGGTAGGGACAAATGCTCCGCCTAGAGCATGTGTGTGTGAGATGGAGTCTTAGTGTGTGTGTGTGTGTGTGTGTTTGTGTGTGTGGGTGTGTGTGCGTGTGTGTGAGAGAGAGAGAGATGGAGTCTTAGTGTGTGTGTGTGTGCGTGTGTGTGATGGAG
>NC_057811.1:453878405-453905286 GCF_018294505.1 Triticum aestivum | reverse complement strand
TGTGTGGGTGGGTGCATGCGTGCGTGCATGCGTGTGTGTGTGGGTGGGTGGGTGGGTGTCGCGGGGTCCTCGGTGGTGGATGTAATTTAAGTGTGCATGGCTTCATCATAGAGAGGTGATGTGTATGGCAGAGGCCACCAACGATGGGGTGCGAGAGAGAAAATGCCCGTAGAGAGGGAAGAGAAGGTGTGTGCGCGTGAGAGGAGTCGACATCGAGAGAGCGTGTTTGTTCGGAAGACACCAAGGAAGACTACTATATATCGATGGTGCATGTAGGCGGGAATTAAACGAAGGGATGGTCTTATTGGTTTCGGGGATATAGGGGAAGAGTGAGAGGGCGGGGGCGTAGCTAGAAGGAGATTGTTAAGTGTGAGTGTGTGTTTTACCCATCCAGGTGGAAGTTATGTGCACACAAAAGGAGAACGATTCGATGTGGCGTTAGGGTTGAGGGTAATTAACTACGTATGGAGACATAGAGATCTTGAACATGCGTGTGTGAGAGGTATACATGTATACGTGGGATGTGTGTGTGTGCGCACGCATGATCGAGATAAAAGAAAGAAGACATAAGTCATAAGATCAACGACATGGGAGAGACGGATCGGTATGACAATATGCATGCATGTGAGAATGCAGGGAAGAAGGCCCGACAATTGAGCATGTGGTTTTGTCTTTAAGAGAAAGTGGCATGGGCTGGAGCATGCATCTATGGCGAGCAGAGGGAGTGAGGAACAACGATTGTGCAAAAGAGATCAACCTATAAATGAAAGAAGGTTGATGGAGAAACAGATAAATAGAAAGATAAAGATGCTAGCTAGTGTGCGTTAGAGATAGGAGTCGAGTGGATCAGAAGGCTGAGTTATGGGTGTGGGTGTGAGAGAGATGAAGAAAGGGTGCATGTGACTCACATACAAACAAATATCAGAGAGAAATGAGATCCCGAGAGACGGAGTTTTGTGTCTGCGAGAGAGAAAGATATTTTAAAACGAGAGTGATAGCTAGAGAGACATATGAGGGAACGCAAGATATCTCTAGGGAGAGAGAGTGTGTGTGTGAGCAACATACAAGAGAACCGTGGAGAAATATGAGACCCTGGGAGACAGAGTTTGTGTTTGTGTGTGAGAAAGAGATATTTAAGAGGAAGATTCGTAGGTTCTCATACCTAAGGAGTGAAAGACATCTCTGTATGAGGGGTGTGCGAGTGGCACACAGGGGAATAGTAGAGAGAAATGAGACCCCGGGATACAAAGTTTTGTGTTTATGTGAGAGAAAGAGATTCCACATGGAGAATCATAGTTAGAGACACATAGCAGGGAGCGATATATACTTAGAGAGAGATAGAGTGATGAAGGTCGAGGGAGAGAGTACCGTCAGTGTGTTACGAAGATAAAAGATAATTGTCGACATACAGGTAGCACGAGAGATACCCGAGAGACGATGAATGCGTATAGGTCTAGACAGATAGTCCTATATAAGCATGAGTGATAGTTATATGAGACGAATATCTGGATTAAATGGGATTCAAATATTTAAACTGGAGATCACGACATCGATAATATCATAACGCAAATTGGTGTATCAAACATGCATATTCATTTGAATTTGGGACACGTGTAATGTTATATAGTTTATCAATATTGGTGATCCATAAATTCTTTAATTAGAAACAATGCACGGTTTATATGCAATTAATGTCTAAACGGGATTACACTATATGTTGCATGCGTGAAACACATTATACATGTTTGAGAAGTAAAAAAACCCGCATGAAACACACATTAATTGGAGACAGTTAGCGAGGAATGCATACATTGAATTTCAACATAAAGTGCTTTCAAATATTTGAAAATCGAAATTGATGGATACAACTTTGAATCTGAGATCATGCCATTTGTAAACCATATTTATGTATAAAGGGTGTTGTGCTTTTGAAAGTATATATAAAAAATGATGTATATAGAATTTTATTCCAATCGAAAATGGATCCCGCTTGAAAAAAATAGAATACAAACGGGATTCGAATTGAGTTGGCACGGTAAACGTGCACTCTGCAAAATTTGAACGAAGCGGGGAAAGTCGCAGTAACCGCCCGAAACCAAAATCTGTGAGATGGAAATTACTACTGCCTATCCCTACCACGCAAAGCCTATCTACTCGATTTCTATGTGTTTCGATAGGGGTAGGTTTGTAATTTCACTCAAACGTGACATAACCGCCTCTCACCTGGATTCATACACGGTGGGCGCCAAAACACAGTGTGTCCTCAGCCGAAATCGACTCCCTCCCTGATTCATACACGGTGGGCGCCAAAAACAAACTCTCGTCGGCAAATATTCAGTGTATGCGAGATTACCGTCCTATCCCCAACCGACTAATATTGCTGTGATGTAGGAAATTTGAAACGGGGGCTAAGTTTGTAAATTTCCTCGCATTTGAGACAAGCACGCCCTGAAGACATGGTTCGCCCCTTCCTCTCTACCTCCATTTCCCCATTCGTACTCCATGGGCGCCTCCACCCCAGCTTCCTCCATCCGCCACCCCATCCACCGCCGCCCTCCTCCACCATGCCGGAGCTGATACCCCGACGCCACCGTCCATTACAAGAGATCGACCTCTCTCATCCATGGCTTCGGACCGGGATCCTTGCATCCCGTCCTCTCGCTTCATCCCCGCCGCCGTCCACCTTGTCGGCGCCACTCCTACGACCGTCTCATCCACCGCGCCGCGCCGCCACCGTCTACCCTCCTAGATCTACTTCCACGCCGCCGACAGCCATCGCTACCGCAACACCGTCAAATTCTCAGCAGATGCATACACGGCGCCGCACCAGAGGCGGTACTCTTTCGTATCTGCTCAACTTATTTATCGCAGCAAGAAAATAGATCACCACTGCTTTACTCTGATTTCTTGTCCATCACTTACTTGCTAGTTGAAAGCAAACATTGGTTGCGAAGTTGCCTTTGTCCGGTTTGCACCTTCAGATCCGCCATGCCACACTCAACACTATACTCCCAATGCTTATGGTTTCCCCTTTTATATTCCACACTAGTTAAATCAAGTAGACTAAATTTCAAAATTGGGTCAGTCAATTTTTCAGAGCTTGTCGGAGTTCGCCGGTGCGAACGAAGGGGCTCGGGTGGGGACGGTGGTTGTGGGGGCGGTGGTGGAGCCTCGCCCAATGAAGATAACTCGATGCGGGTGGGGGCGGGGGTGGCGGAGGAACACAGGCGGTGGGGGCCGGTGGTCCAGCCGGCGGCCCGTGCGGTTTTCTGTATGGGAAGAATCAGAGACGAGGAAGAAGAACGGTTAGGAGACGTAGGATCTTCATCCAACCGCCTGAAATGGTCGACTGACCCAAATGAAAAAAGTCACGCGACTTGCATGCAGACATGCCTTTATATCCAGTACCATCATCGTACCTGCTTAGCACTACTCCTGAATCCATCAAGCTAACAATGTGCCACTCATAATTCCAAACATGTTGCTCAAGTACGAATCTGATATGATGCTGATATTACTAAAACAGATAACATTTAATTGGTCAGCTAATGTTCCTACTTTACTTTCGAAAAGCACGTGCACCACATATAGAGAGACAACAGGGAGTTGCTTTCTTAATGCGCTCTGGTTCATCATGTGTGGGCACTGCGCAACGAACATTTTATTATCCAAAATCTGCTTGCTCATGTTCCTCTTCCGTTCTTCTTTAATAGTACTCTCTCCATTCCAAAATACAAGTCTTTGTATAGATTCCACCATGGACTACATATGGAGCAAAATGAGTGAATCTACACTCTAAAATGTATCTGGATACATCTGTATGTGATCCATAGTGGAAATCTCTACCAAGACTTATATTTTGGAACGGAGGGAGTATGATAGTAGTACAGTATGTTCCTTGTAGTGAAGATGAGCAGGGACATTTGCAGTGTAGAGGTCTATACGGTCAGTTGTGATGGACACTTTGAACTCTTTGGGCCTCTTTGATTCGTAGGATTTTGTAAACATGGGAATAGGATTTGTAGTGGCCTGCCCACTTGAATCCTATAAGAATAGCAAGGAAATGCGGGGAGTTGTGTCGCCTTTGAGAGTTACACTGATATTAACAGTACCCCACCTTCAGTTGAAGAGAGCTGGTATCCGAAGCCTTTCTAGCCGTACCGGCAATACTAGCACATATATTCCAGCAAGTTCCACTTTGCTGATTTTACTCTGATGCTTACGATTTTCCCGTTATATCTACACTATGATCTGTGTAGCTGCTTTGTGTCGCACTAGCAGCAGTCCACTCTTGAAGCTAAACACTGCAATGACTTACAAAATTGGCACCAAGGCATTGAGTGCCATTCTGGATGCAATGAAACTCATACGCTCCCCACCTGTTGATTCTTGTTCAGAATATGATACTAATGACTATTCTAACCTCGAGGTGTCAAAGGCAGATGGCCTGTCCTGTTCACCCATCAAGGTGCCTGTTCTAATTTGGCAAGGTTTTATTGATTGCGCGTATCTTGCATATGTTGTCTTGCATTTCTTCTACTTTGTTGCACCGCCATCTGCTTAGTTTACTCATCATATATGTCGAGATGCCATGCCCATCCATTATCAATACATATTCCATCTGTCATCATACCATGTTTTCCACTCAAATGTTGTTCTTGTGCATCAGACATCAAAAAGGAAGAGGGTGATTGCCAAACCTGAAGGAGCACCAGCAAAGTCCTTGAAAAACATGGTTGTGCCGGAGAAATCAGACAGCACCCCACTTATATTGGTCGTACAACCAGTGACACAAAACATAGGACCGACTCCAGCAGACTGTACCCATACTTCACTGGCCACACCACTAGCCCCACCACACAGGACCTGCACTCCAGCAAAAGGTATGCCGATTTTAGTTGCCATAGCACCAGCCGTACCATAGAAAAATCCCACTCCAGCAAAAAGTACAGCAAGTCCACCAGCCGAAGACCTATCCCAACAGCAGAGACGGCCAATTCCTGCCCATTCCAGTTATTCCTAGTTTAAAAGACAATGCTTTCAATGTTGTTAGGGACTACGTGCATATATTCCCTGTTGGGGAACGTAGTAATTTCAAAAAAATTCCTACGCACACGCAAGATCATGGTGATGCATAGCAACAAGAGGGGAGAGTGTTGTCCACGTACCCTCGTAGACCGACAGCGGAAGCGTTATCACAACGCGGTTGATGTAGTCGTACGTCTTCACGATCCGACCGATCAAGTGCCGAACACACGGCACCTCTGAGTTCAGCACACGTTCAGCTCGATGACGTCCCTCGAACTCCGATCCAGCCGAGTGTTGAGGGAGAGTTTCGTCAGCACGACGGCGTGGTGACGATGATGATGTTCCACCGACGGAGGGCTTCGCCTAAGCTCCGCAACGGTATTATCGAGGTGTAGTATGGTGGAGGGGGCACCGCACACGGCTAAAATAGCATATATCAATTGTGTTTAGAGGTGCCCCCCTGCCCCCGTATATAAAGGAGCAAGGGGGAGGCCGGCTGCCCTAGGCGCGCCAAGGAGAGGGGGGGAGTCCTCCTCCTAGTAGGAGTAGGACTCCCCTTTCCTAGTCCAACTACGAAAAGAGGGGGGGAAGGAAAGAGAGGGAGAGGGAGAGGGAAAGGGGGCTGCGCACCCCTCTCCTAGTCCAACTAGGATTCCACCTGGGAGGGGGCGCGCCACCTCCTGGCTGCTGCCCTCTCTCTCCCCTCTAGGCCCACTAAGGCCCAATACTTCCCCGGGGGGTTCCGGTAACCCTCCGGCACTCCGGTTTAATCCAAAACTTCTCCGGAACACTTCCGGTGTCCGAATATAGTCGTCCAATATATCAATCTTTATGTCTCAACCATTTCAAGACTCCTCGTCATGTCCGTGATCACATCCGGGACTCCGAACAACCTTTGGTACATCAAAACATATAAACTCATAATATAACTGTCATCGTAACTTTAAGCGTGCGGACCCTACGGGTTCGAGAACTATGTAAACATGACCGAGACACCTCCCCGGTCAATAACCAATAGCGGAACCTAGATGCTCATATTGGTTCCTACATATTATACGAAGATCTTTATTAGTCAGACCGCATAACAACATACGTTGTTCCGTTTGTCATCGGTATGTTACTTGCCCGAGATTCCATCGTCGGTATCTCGATACCTAGTTCAATCTCGTTACCGGCAAGTCTCTTTACTCGTTCTGTAATACATCATCCCGTAACTAACTCATTAGTCACAATGCTTGCAAGGCTTATAGTGATGTGCATTACTGAGTGGGCCCAGAGATACCTCTTCGACAATCGGAGTCACAAATCCTAATCTCGAAATACGCCAACCCAACAAGTACCTTTGGAGACACCTATACAGCACCTTTATAATCACCCATTTACGTTGTGACGTTTGGTAGCACACAAAGTGTTCCTCCGATAAACGGGAGTTGCATAATCTCATAGTCATAGGAACATGTATAAGTCATGAAGAAAGCAATAGCAACATACTAAACGATCGGGTGCTAAGCTAACGGAATGGGTCAAGTCAATCACGTCATTCTCCTAATGAGGTGATCCCGTTAATCAAATGACAACTCATGTCTATGGCTAGGAAACATAACCATCTTTGATTAACGAGCTAGTCAAGTAGAGGCATACTAGTGACACTCTGTTTGTCTATGTATTCACACATGTATTATGTTTCCGGTTAATACAATTCTAGCATGAATAATAAACATTTATCATGATACAAGGAAATATAGAATACTTTATTATTGCCTCTAGGGCATATTTCCTTCAGTCTCCCACTTGCACTAGAGTCAATAATCTAGTTCACATCGCCATGTGATTTAACATCAATATTTCACATCACCATGTGATTAACACCCATAGTTCACATCTCTATGTGACCAACACTCAAAGGGTTTACTAGAGTCAATAATCTAGTTCACATCGCTATGTGATTAACACCCAAAGAGTACTAAGGTGTGATCATGTTTTGATTGTGAGATAATTTTAGTCAACGGGTCTGTCACATTCAGATCCGTAAGTATTTTGCAAATTTCTATGTCTACAATGCTCTGCACGGAGCTACTCTAGCCATTTGCTCCCACTTTCAATATGTATCTAGACCGAGACTTAGAGTCATCTAGATTAGTGTCAAAACTTGCATCGACGTAACCCTTTACGACGAACCTTTTGTCACTTCCATAATCGAGAAACATATCCTTATTCCACTAAGGATAATTTTGACCGCTGTCCAGTGATCTACTCCTAGATCACTATTCTTTTCCCTTGCCAAAATCAGTGTAGGGTATACAATAGATCTGGTACACAGCATGGCATACTTTATAGAACCTATGGCCAAGGCATAGGGAATGACTTTCATTCTCTTTCTATCTTCTGTCGTGGTCGGGTTTTGAGTCTTACTCAATTTCACACCTTGTAACACAGGCAAGAACTCTTTCTTTGACTGTTCTATTTTGAACTACTTCAAAATCTTGTTAAGGTATGTACTCATTGAAAAAACTTTATCAAGCGTCTTGATCTATCTCTATAGATCTTGATGCTCAATATGTAAGCAGCTACACCGAGGTCTTTCTTTGAAAAACTCCTTTCAAACACTCCTTTATGCTTTGCAGAATAATTCTACATTATTTCCGATCAACAATATGTCATTCACATATACTTATCAGAAATGTTGTAGTGCTCCCACTCACTTTCTTGTAAATACAGGCTTCATCGCAAGTCTGTATAAAACTATATCCTTTGATCAACTTATCAAAGCGTATATTCCAACTCCGAGATGCTTGCACCAGTCCATAGATGGATCGCTGGAGCTTGCATATTTTGTTAGCACCTTTAGGATTGACAAAACCTTTCTGGTTGCATCATATACAACTCTTCTTTAATAAATCCATTAAGGAATGTAGTTTTGTTTATCCATTTGCCAGATTTCATAAAATGCGGCAATTGCTAACATGATTCTGACAAACTTAAGCATCGCTGCGAGTGAGAAAATCTCATCGTAGTCAACACCTTGAACTTTGTCAAAAAACCTTTTTCCGACAAGTCTAGCTTTGTAGATAGTAACACTACTATCAGTGTCTGTCTTCCTCTTGAAGATCCATTTATTCTCAATTGCTTGCTGATCATCGGGCAAGTCAACCAAAGTCCACACTTTGTACTCATACATGAATCTTATCTCAGATTTCATGGCCTCAAGCCATTTTCCGGAATCTGGGCTCACCATTGCTTCTTCATAGTTCGTAAGTTCGTCATGGTCTAGTAACATAACCTCCAGAACAGGATTACCGTACCACTCTGGTGCGGATCTTACTCTGGTTTACCTACGAGGTTTGGTAGTAACTTGATCTGAAGTTACATGATCATCATCATTAACTTCCTCACTAATTGGTGTAGGAGTCACAGGAACAGATTTCTGTGATGAACTACTTTCCAATAAGGGAGTAGGTACAATTACCTCATCAAGTTCTACTTTCCTCCCACTCACTTCTTTCGAGAGAAACTCCTTCTCTAGAAAGGATCCATTCTCAGCAACGAATATCTTGCCTTCGGATCTGTGATAGAAGGTGTACCCAACATTTTCTTTTGGGTATCCTATGAAGACGCACTTCTCCAATTTGGGTTTGAGCTTATCAGGTTGAAACTTTTTCATATAAGCATTGCAACCTCAAACTTTAAGAAACGACAACTTTGGTTTCTAGCCAAACCACAGTTCATAAGATGTTGTCTCAACGGATTTGGATGGTACCCTATTTAACATGAATGTAGCTGTCTCTAATGCATAACCCCAAAACGATAGTGGTAGATCGGTAAGAGACATCATATATCGCACCATATCTAATAAAGTACGGTTACGATGTTCGGACACACCATTACACTGTGGTGTTCCAGGTGGCGTGAGTAGTGAAACTATTTCACATTGTTTTAACTGAAGGCCAAACTCGTAACTCAAATACTCTTCTCCACGATCAGATCGTACAAACTTTATTTGTTACGATGATTTTCCGCTGCACTCTAAAATTCTTTGAACTTTTCAAATGCTTCAGACTTATGTTTCATCAAGTAGATATACCCATATCTGCTCAAATCATCTGTGAAGGTCAGAAAATAACGATATCCGTTACGAGCCTCAATATTCATCGGACCACATACATATGTATGTATGATTTCCAATAAATCTGTTGCTCTCTCCATAGTTCCGGAGAACGGAGTTTTAGTCATCTTGCCCATGAGGCATGGTTCGCAAGCATCAAGTGATTCATAATCAAGTGATTCCAAAATCCCATCAGTATGGAGTTTCTTCATGCGCTTTACACCAATATGACCTAAACGGCAGTGCCACAAATAAGTTGCACTATCATTATTAACTTTGCATCTTTTGGCTTCAATATTATGAATATGTGTATCACTACGATCGAGATCCAACAAACCATTTTCGTTGGTGTGTATGACCATAGAAGGTTTTTATTCATGTAAACAGAACAACAATTGTTCTCTAACTTAAATGAATAACCGTATTGCAACAAACATGATCAAATTATATTCATGCTCAACGCAAACACCAAATAACACTTATTTAGTTTCAACACTAATCCCGAAAGTACAGGGAGTGTGCGATGATGATCATATCAATCTTGGAACGACTTCCAACACACATCGTCACCTTGCCTTTTTACTAGTCTATGTTTATTCTGCAACTCCCGTTTCGAGTTACTACTCTTAGCAACTGAACCAGTATCAAATACCGAGGGGTTGCTATAAACACTAGTAAGTACACATCAATAACATGTATATCCAATATACCTTTGTTCACTTTGCCATCCTTCTTATTCACCAAATACTTGGGGCAGTTCCGCTTCCAGTGACCAGTCCCTTTGCAGTAGAAGCACTTAGTCTCAGGCTTAGGTACAGACTTGGGCTTCTTCACTTGAGTAGCAACTTGCTTGCCGTTCTTTTGAAGTTCCCCTTCTATCCCTTTGCCCTTTTATTGAAACTAGTGGTCTTATTAACCATCAACACTTGATGCTCTTTCTTGATTTCTACCTTCGTCGATTTCAGCATCGCGAAGAGCTCGGGAATTACTTTCGTCATCCCTTACATACTATAGTTCATCACGAAGTTCTACTAACTTGGTGATGGTGACTAGAGAATTCTGTCAATCACTATTTTATCTAGAAGATTAACTCCCACTTGATTCAAGCGATTGTAGTACCCAGACAATCTGAGCACATGCTCACTAGTTGAGCGATTCTCCTCCATCTTTTAGCTATAGAACTTTTTGGAGACTTTATCTCTCAACTCGGGTATTTGCTTGAAATATTAACTTCAACTCCTGGAACATCTCATATGGTCCATGACGTTCAAAACGTCTTTGAAGTCCCGATTCTAAGCCGTTAAGCATGGTGCACTAAACTATCAAGTAGTCATCATATTGAGCTAGCCAAACGTTCATAACGTCTGCATCTGCTCTTGTAATAGGTCTGTCACCTAGCGGTGCATCAAGGACATAAGGTTTCTGTGCAGCAATGAGGATAATCCTCAGATCACGGATCCAATCCGCATCTTTGCTACTAACATCTTTCAACATAATTTTTTCTCTAGGAACATATCAAAAATAAACACAGGGAAGCAACAACGCGAGCTATTGATCTACAACATAATTTGCAAAATACTATCAGGACTAAGTTCATGATAAATTTAAGTTCAATTAATCATATTAATTAAGAACCCCCACTTAGATAGACATCCCTCTAATCATCTAAGTGATTACGTGATCCAAATCAACTAAACCATGTCCGATTAACACGTGAGATGGAGTAGTTTCAATGGTGAACATCACTATGTTGATCATATCTACTATATGATTCACGCTCGACCTTTCGTTCTCTGTGTTCCGAGGCCATATCTGTATATGCTAGGCTCGTCAAGTTTAACCTGAGTATTCCGCGTGTGCAACTGTTTTGCACCCGTTGTATTTGAACGTAGAGCCTATCACACCCAATTAAGACGTGGTGTCTCAGCACGAAGAACTTTCGCAACGGTGCATACTCAGGGAGAACACTTTATCTTGAAATTTTAGTGAGAGATCATCTTATAATGCTACCGTCAATCAAAGCAAGACAAGATGCATAAAGGATTAACATCACATGCAATCAATATAAGTGATATGATATGGCCATCATTATCTTGTGCTTGTGATCTCCATCTCCGAAGCACTGTGCTTGTGATCTCCATCTCCGAAGCACTATGCTTGTGATCTCCATCTCCGAAGCACCGTCATGATCACCATCGTCACCGGCGCGACACCTTGATCTCCATCGTAGTATCGTTGTCGTCTCGCCAACTTTTTGCTTTTACTACTATCACTACCGCTTAGTGATAAAGTAAAACTATTACATGGCGATTGCATTTCATACAATAAAGCGACAACCATATGGCTCCTGCCAGTTACCGATAACTCGGTTACAAAACATGATCATCTCATACAACAAATTATATCACATCATGTATTGACCATATCACATCACAACATGCCCTGCAAAAACAAGTTAGACGTCCTCTACTTTGTTGTTGCAAGTTTTACGTGGCTGCTACGGGCTTAGCAAGAACCGTTCTTACCTACGCATCAAAACCACAACGATAGTTTGTCAAGTTGGTGCTGTTTTAACCTTCGCAAGGACCGGGCGTAGCCACACTCGGTTCAACTAAAGTGAGAGAGACAGACACCCGCCGGTCACCTTTAAGCAACGAGTGCTCGCAACGGTGAAACCAGTCTCGCGTAAGCGTACGCATAATGTCGGTCCGGGCCGCTTCATCTCACAATACCGCTGAACCAAAGTATGACATGCTGGTAAGCAGTATGACTTATATCGCCCACAACTCACTTGTGTTCTACTCGTGCATAGCATCAACGCATAAAACCAGGCTCGGATGCCACTGTTGGGGAACGTAGTAATTTCAAAAAAATTCCTACGCACACGCAAGATCATGGTGATGCATAGCAACGAGAGGGGAGAGTGTTGTCCACATACCCTCGTAGACCGACAGCGGAAGCGTTATCGCAACGCGGTTGATGTAGTCGTACGTCTTCACGATCCGACCGATCAAGTACCGAACGCATGGCACCTCTGAGTTCAGCACACGTTCAGCTCGATGACGTCCCTCGAACTCCGATCCAGCCGAGTGTTGAGGGAGAGTTTCGTCAGCACGACGGCGTGGTGACGATGATGATGTTCCACCGACGCAGGGCTTCGCCTAAGCTCCGCAACGGTATTATCGAGGTGTAGTATGGTGGAGGGGGCACCGCACATGGCTAAAATATCATATATCAATTGTGTTTAGAGCTGCCCCCTGCTCCCGTATATAAAGGAGCAAGGGGGAGGCCGGCTGCCCTAGGCGCGCCAAGGAGAGGGGGAGTCCTCCTCCTAGTAGGAGTAGGACTCCCCTTTCCTAGTCCAACTAGGAAAAGAGGGGGGAAGGAAAGAGAGGGAGAGGGAGAGGGAGAGGGAAAGGGGGCTGCGCCCCCCTCTCCTAGTCCAACTAGGATTCCTCCTGGGAGGGGGCGCGCCACCTCCTGGCTGCTGCCCTCTCTCTCCCCTCTAGGCCCACTAAGGCCCAATACTTCCCCGGGGGGTTCCGGTAACCCTCCGGCACTCCGGTTTAATCCGAAACTTCTCCGGAACACTTCCGGTGTCCGAATATAGTCGTCCAATATATCAATCTTTATGTCTCGACCATTTCGAGACTCCTCATCATGTCCGTGATCACATCCGGGACTCTGAACAACCTTCGGTACATCAAAACATATAAACTCATAATATAACTGTCATCGTAACTTTAAGCGTGCGGACCCTACGGGTTCGAGAACTATGTAGACATGACCGAGACACCTCTCCGGTCAATAACCAATAGCGGAACCTGGATGCTCATATTGGTTCCTACATATTCTACGAAGATCTTTATCGGTCAGACCGCATAACAACATACGTTGTTCCCTTTGTCATCGGTATGTTACTTGCCCGAGATTCGATCATCGGTATCTTGATACCTAGTTCAATCTCGTTACCGGCAAGTCTCTTTACTCGTTCCGTAATACATCATCCCGCAACTAACTCATTAGTCACAATGCTTGCAAGGCTTATAGTGATGTGCATTACTGAGTGGGCCCAGAGATACCTCTCCGACAATCGGAGTGACAAATCCTAATCTCGAAATACGCCAACCCAACAAGTACCTTTGGAGACACCTGTAGAGCACCTTTATAATCACCCATTTACGTTGTGACGTTTGGTAGCACACAAAGTGTTCCTCCGGTAAACGGGAGTTGCATAATCTCATAGTCATAGGAACATGTATAAGTCATGAAGAAAGCAATAGCAACATACTAAACGATCGGGTGCTAAGCTAACGGAATGGGTCAAGTCAATCACGTCATTCTCCTAATGAGGTGATCCCGTTAATCAAATGACAACTCATGTCTATGGCTAGGAAACATAACCATCTTTCATTAATGAGCTAGTCAAGTAGAGGTATACTAGTGACACTCTGTTTGTCTATGTATTCACACATGTATTATGTTTCCGGTTAATACAATTCTAGCATGAATAATAAACATTGATCATGATATAAGGAAATATATAATACTTTATTATTGCCTCTAGGGCATATTTCCTTCATTCCCATCATGGGAAGATTATAGTGAAGACAAACACCATTTTCACATCTTCATGTCCCACTTATGTGTAAGTGCTATTATTCATGGTGATTATTTTCCTATTTTGTGTTGATTGAACACATCAATGATTTACATTACATTGTTGTAAGTGGGCGAGGGTCAATCTGGATAGTCATGACGAGCAAAGCTTGCTTGTGCTTTTCAAGGAAGCATTGCAGCAGTATCGGTGTTACCTGAGGAAATCACACTTTGATGGCAAGTCTATAAACGAATTTCCGGTGAAGTCTCCTGTGCTAAATTTAGAAGACATTGAATGGAAAAACCTTGTTATGCACTGGCCTCGTTCCCAGGATGAGGTACTGTCTATGAAATCACATGACAATTTGAACTTCTACTTTTCCACATGTGCTTTACGGATCTTTTTTGCAGGAAATCTGCTTGAAGAAGAATTCCCGTTTGAAAAGAACGACAGGATATCGCAAATATGTTGCCCGCTGCTTTGCTCTTGTTAGTACATGTTGTCCTGTATCACTGTACTTGCATACATACCAGGTTCATTATGTGACAGCAGTATGCATGATAGCTTGCTTATCAATTGTTCGCTCCAAATTATCTTATTTGTATAAATGGTTACATTAGTGTAGAATATATCCAATGCCAATGAATTTTTTTAGCTCTGCATTGTTCTTGTAAGTACTTGCTGTCCTTTATCAGTGTACTTATATTGACAGGTAGTTGTTCATGTACCATCACTCTGCAGCTTATTTTCCTTTGCCCTCCATTTTCTACACATCAGATCTATATTTACTCTTACCATAAGGTTGGATAACACCGATGGTACTGAAGAAGTTTAGTTGTGCATTTCTCTTGGTTGTACCTTTTGCCTGTATCGTTGTACTTACATTTATAGCTACTTGGTTATGTAGCATCACTCTTCATCTTATCTTAAATATTCTCCATTTTTTCTTATATTATCACATCTATATTTAGTCTTAACAAAATGTAGAATAAAGGCAATGCTTATGAAGAAGATTCTGTGGTAAACTTCTTGAATTGCCCCCCCCCCATCAGCATGGACAAGGGCTTTATAGAGCCTGTCTTCACCAATAATGTAAGTTTGTCCTTCTCAAGCCTTCAAACTTTGTTGTGTATATTTGGTTAGGCATGACTGCAACAGCTGTTTATTTTTGGTGTTTGCATCAAATTGCATGTTTAAAGTTTATTATGTAGTTCATGAACAAAACTTTGTGCTTCAATTTAAGTTTTTAGTTGTACAAACAAGTTCCTTGTTCATACCATGTAAATTAAACTATACAGAGCAAGTGATCTTCTTTTGCACTGCATGTATGCTTCTGTTCTTGATCCGTAATCCAGTGGTGTGGTGAACCTACCCACTACAGCACAATGTCATATTCTGCAATGTCTTAACTATGAACAATGTCATATCATTCTACTACTATTTAAACCGTCTCTTTATTTGCCAATCTGAAATGGGATAAATTGACAGCACACTAACCATTGATACTTATGAGTTCTTGATCTGTAATCCAGTGGTGTCGTGAAGCTGCCAACTCCTTCACAATGTCATTTCTGGCCATGTCTTGACCTGAACAATACCATATTGTGTTAATGCAATTTTAAACTATGTCACTTTATTCGTCAGTAAGAAATGTGATGAATTGTCAGCACTGATACTTTTATGTGCAAAACCTGTCATCTGTCTGCTTGTTTATCTTTCAGAGTGAGGAGGATAAAAGTGTTAAACAAGCACAGTCTCATCAGCTTGCTCAGCTGCTTGCGCTGCAGCTCCCCAGCAGGGCTAACCTTTCTTGAACTCTATTGAAGTGTTGTCGGTTTTGTATATTATTTTGTCGGCGTGTTTATTTGCATTGGTGGCGATCTTTGAGGCCCAGTGTATGTAATCTGCTGTCTGCTTGTGCTTTATTATCATAGTGGCAAACTTTGATGCCTAGTGGATGTAATATGTCGTAATTTCTTTATTGTATAGTCTAGGTTTTTTCTTATTCACGATGCTGCAGTTATTTTACTGTATATATATCATGTCTTCGCAGTAAACCGGTCAAACCGTAAAATTACGGTACATAATCGGGCCGTCATGCAATCAAGATGTATGATCCGCATCATGGGCCCCGTCATCTTGGTCTGTCAAAAGGCCTAAATGTAAACTGGCCCACTAGTAGATTCGGGCCTTTAATAGGCCGAGTAAACCGCCGGCCCTCTTTTCGCAAGAAAAATCAATGGGCTTTTAGGAGGCTGAGAAGTAGGTTGGGCCTGAAACGTGTCAAACAGCTCACGGGCCGGCAGCAGCCCGAAATGGACCACGGCCCATGATTGTGCCAATCAAATCACGGGTTTTTAACAGGCCAAAATTGTCTCGGTCCTTGTTTGGCCCAATCAGACTATCGGCTGCGAGCAGGCCGGATGCCAACCGGGTCGTACTTAGGCCCAACTATATGACGGGCTTTTAACAGGCTGAAATTAATATAGGGCCGAAATGTTAAACGGGCCCTTAACAGGCTGAAACTAATATCAGGCCGAATTACTAAATGGGCCTTTAGCAAGTGGGCCCAAAAGCATAGCGTCCAGTTGACGGGCCGAATCTGATATGGGCCATAATTTAGCCCAAAGCCTCTTAAAGGGCCGGACCTGATCTGGGCCATAATTTGGCCCAGAACGTGGGAGGCTTTTAATGGGCTGGATCTCATATGGGCCATTATTAGGCCCGGAATGTGGCAGGCCATTAATGGACCGGATCAAATATGGGTCGGCATTTGGCCCAAAACATGGCAGCCAGTTAATGGGTCGGCCTACTAGGGTCCTCAAAATCTTGTGGCCCTTTAGCTGGGCCGGCCCATTAATGTCGGCGAAATCTCATGGGCATTTAGCTGGGCCGGCCCATTATGGTCCACAAAAATCTTGTGGGCCTTCACCGGGGCCAGCCCATTATGGCCCACAAAAATCTTGTGGGCCTTTACCTAGGCCGGCCAAAATCTTGTGAGCCTTTAGCTGGGCCAGCCCATTATGGTCCGCAAAATCTCGTGGGCCTTTAGCTGGGCCGGCCCATTATGGTCCGCAAAATCTTGTGGGCCTTTAGTTGGGCCGGCCCATTTAAACTTTATGGGCCACTTTTGGGCCGGTCCACGTGTCAACATATCATAGGCGCATCTCGCCCATTGGATGAGTGACACCTGTGCCAACACGGAGCTGACACGTGTTTCCTCCAGCCAATGATGATTTTACACGTGGAAAATCCCCATTGGTCCGGGCTGTTAACGGGTTATCGGATCCAAAACTGGACCCGATAGCTTAGCGGCGTTCCGTTACGGTGGATGCCACGTGTCGGTCACCCTTGACGAAAGCACTTCTATGACGCGCGATTTATCGTCATGGAAGTGGACACTTCCGTGATGATAATTTTGGTAATGTCATGGAACACTTCTACGACAACACAGGTATGACTATCTTGATTCTGTCATAAAATCGTCATGGATGTACATGCATGACAGAAAACGCGACCTACTGTGACAAACACGTATCATCACGGAAGTGTATTTTTTTTGTAGTGCAAGAGCAAAATCTTCGTCCAGTTCATCCTCGTGTTGCAAATGAAGTACAGATTGAGAAGATAATTGATAGCATCAATGCACCTGGTCCCCTTACTCGTTCAAGAGCAACTCAGCTAGCAAATTTTTGTGGGCACTTTACATTTGTGTCCATCTCTGAATCCAAGAAAGTTGCTGAAGCCTTCATGGAACCTGAATGGATTCAAGCTATGCAAGAAGAGCTTCAACAGTTCGAGCTGAACAATGTTTTGGAACTGGTCAAGCCTCCTGATCCTCGCAAGCACAATATCATAGGCACAAAATGGATCTATCGCAACAAACAAGATGAGCATGGTCAAGTTGTCAAAAACAAGGCTCAGCTCGTTGCTCAAGGATATACTCAAGTTGAAGGAGTTGACTTCGATGAAATATTCGCTCCGGTGGCTAGGCTTGAAGCCATTCGCATTCTGCTAGCCTATGCCAACCGTCACAACATCCCCCTATATCAAATGGATGTGAAGAGTGCCTTTCTCAATGGCAAGATTGAAGAAGAAGTGTATGTTGCACAACCACCTGGCTTTGAAGATCTAAAACATCCTGATATGGTTTACAAGCTCAACAAGGCACTATATGGCATGAAACAAGCCCCTCATGCTTGGTATGACACACTCAAAGACTTCCTGAAGAGCAAAGGCTTCAAGCCTGGTTCCCTGGATCCTACTCTCTTCACGAAGTCATACGATGGTGAACTGTTTGTGTGCCAAATCTATGTCGATGGCATTATCTTCGGCTGCACTGACAAAAGATACAGTGATGAGTTTGGACACATGATGCAAGAGCAATATCAGATGTCCATGATGGGTGAGCTGAAATTCTTACTTGGTCTTCAAATCCGTCAGCAAAGCAACGGCATCTTCATATCTCAAGAGAAATACCTCCAAGATTCTCTGAAGAAGTTTGGAATGCAAGATTGCAAGGGATGCACGACGCCAATGCCAACCAGAAGTCATCTGGGCCCCGACGACAATGGTAAAGAGTTCGATCAAAAGGTATACTGCTCCATGATTGGTTCTTTACTCTATTTGTGTGCATCTAGGCCAGATATCATGCTTAGCATTTGCATGGGTGCCCAATTCCAAGCGTCACCAAAGGAGTCGCATCACTTAGCTGTGAAGCGAATTCTTCGATATTAGGCTTACACCCCAACACTAGGATTCTGGTATCCAAAGGGCTCAGATTTTGATCTAATTGGAATCTCAGATGCTGATTATGCTGGTGACAAGGTTGATCGCAAGTCTACATCAGGCACATGTCACTTTCTTGGACGATCTCTTGTTTGTTGGTCTTCAAAGAAGCAGAACTGTGTGTGTCTCTCCACTGCTGAATCTGAATACATTGCTGCTGGATCTTGCTGCCCTCGACTGCTATGGATGAAGCAAACTCTCAAGGACTATGGCATCCACCTGAAGCAAGTGCCACGTTACTGCGACAATGAAAGCGCCATCAAGATTGCCAACAACCCTGTTCAGCACTCGAAGACAAAGCACATTGAAATTCGTCATCACTTTCTCAGAGATCATGTCATGAAGGAAGATATTGATATCATTCACGTCAACACTGAATAGCAATTGGCAGATATCTTCACAAAGCCCTTGGATGATAAAAGGTTTTGCAAGTTGCGGTGTGAGCTAAATATCTTAGAATCCTCGAATTTCCTATAGTTGGACACACGTCCTAGCGCTTATGCATGAGATGACTTAGATGTGCAACACATGAAGTAACGTATATCTTCAAATAATAAATACATACATTCTAAGTGTGAATACATTAATGCGGAAATTGACTTTGGAGCGCCACGATAATTGTGCGCCGTGTCTGGGTCTAATACTTCCTATACGGTGGGTAACGCCACCACTAAATTCTTGTTTGAAGTGTTTAATTTGGCGTCACTTTTTCAAAATCTTCGCATTTGATTTGTCTTCAACATTGATTTGACTTCATGTTTATCTTCACAATGTTTATTTGGTCTAATACTGATATATATACATATACTCATGTTATGTCCTCTACAGCATTCACTTATAGCTATGTCTTCATGTTTGAATCTTTTGACCTAAGTGAATGTGATCGGACCCTAACCTCTTGTATGCTTCTACCCCAAATTCTATCTACCCAAATCATATGCATTCTATTGAAACTGTCAAATGTCTTCTCTGTGTCCTTGTCGGTAGAAGATACAGCGACAAAAATTGAATCTATTTAAATGCTATATCCTTATTGCCTGAAACCCGGAGAAGCCGAAACGACCACCCGACAGTCCAGGCGTGCGTGGGAACATGGAACAACTTCCAATGTGTTGCATTCTTTCCACGTGTCCCTCAGATGTGAACCGCCAGGGGCACCTGCGTAATTACGCTATGTTGTCCCTTTCCTTATAAATACACATCACATCGCCATCAAAATCCTTCTCCCACCTCTCCATCTCGCGCAAACCCTAGTGCCACCGCTAGCTCTCGAGACGACGCCGGCGATGAAGCGCTTAGCTGCCGCGGCCTCACCGACGTCGTCCTCACGCCGGCCGCGGACCTCGTCTCCTCCGCCGCTGCCGTAGGTGTCTTCCGTCGCCAAGTTAGGGCACGGCAGATTGAACTGCTCGGCCTCCACTCCACTCCGTCTAGCAGTTCTTCGTGTGGTAATTAAAACTTACCTTTTACTACCTTTTTGATCTGATAGATCCATCCTTCTCCACCAAAAGTGGTTTCTAAACCTACAAAATTGGATCTATCATGTTCTGCATCTCATATCGTGCCTAGTATATCCACTTATGCCTCACTACTAGTTAGATTCCTCACTTGTACCTATTCTTGGATTCGTACAAATCTGGAACCAACTCTCAACAAATAAGTGAATATGTTTGCGCCATGAGGTCAATGTCTTCAAACTGTTTTATCTTCAAAATCTTCTGAGAATGCATATGACCTCTTCCCCTTCCCTCGCATCTCTAATGCTGTCACAGGTACATGTCCGTGGGAGAATCCCTTGTTTCTCATAGTTTGCATTCATTTGCAGAGTTCTTACAGCGTCACATCAATTCTCCTGAAGCCAGTTCATGTCTGACCAGCAGACGGAAGCCTTTGCAAGTTCTGAAGCCATTTAGTTTGAACTTCATGGCGACAGACAAGTCAGCAAAAAAGGGCGGCAGACAGCACCGTGGGGGCACCTCAAAGGATTTGCCCAAAGATCTCTATGAGTTATACAAGACTGATCCTGAAGAGAGATATGGCCAACGCAAGACTCGAATCCAATGGATTCGCGGATACTGGGCTGAACAATGGTTTCTGTACAGATTTGTGACTGCAGAGTATGCGGAGAAGAATGCCATCAAGCAACCATGGGGAAACATTCTCTTCAAAAATCTTCCACCCAGGTCCAGAACTGAAGCCATGGCTCAAAGTTTCTATCCTTGCATGGTTCGCGGACCACAGCGAGAGAATGCTGACCCATCTTCTCTGCTATGGTGTCGTGACGACAATTTGTTCAAGCGCAACTTTCAGTTTGCCAAAGAGTCTACCAAGAAGAACAAGAAGCAATTTGGCCTCGACTTCAACCCCAGTCCATCTGCTCCTCGGGCTGATGGCACTCGTGATGTTGAACCCAATATCATCGGGCCTTTCTACAACCTCGAAGGTCTCCTCACTCACATTGTTGTTCAGGGGGCAGCCGTGGAGCACTATAGCGACGACGCTGACACTGATGAAGCGCCAGCTCCACCTAAGCCATAGAAGCAGAAGCAATCTAGGGCTTCAATGCCCTCTGCTGCACCTAAAGCTTCGCGTGTGAAGCCACTGGACACTGCACCTCCTAAAGCATGTGTGCAGTCTGAAGATATTTCTCGCATCTCCAAGAAGACCGAGAAGTCTTTAAAGTAGAAGAAGTCCATCCAGCGCTCTGGGCAAGAACTGACCCCAGCTGATATTTTGCGAAATGAAGAAGCCACCATTGATCTACCCAGCGACGATAATCTTGGTGATGATGCTCTTGAGCTTCTAGTAAAGAGCAAGCAAGAGGCGAAGATCTTCAACGATCTGCTCCCCTTTGATGTAGAAATTCTGAACAGCTTCATTGATGAGTGGTTCAATGACCAAAGCATCAGCATCGATGATCTTCAGCTTCCGGTGGACATCAGCGTCACCTTTCACGGAGCCATTACAAATGAGCTGGCCTTGGCTCAGAAGATCATCGAGCTGAAGAACAAAATTGATTGTGAGAAGGCTCAGTTCAAGAAGCACATCGCAAAGCTCAGCGTAGCTGATGTTCAGAACTTCAAGCAGATGTTGCATAATCTCAAGGAGCAGTTTCACAAGAAACGCGAAGAAGCCAAAGGCTCCAGAGAGCGGATGAAATACTTCACTGAGAAATATGTGCAAGCGCACAATGAGGCTGAGAAGCGCAAGGCACAGGGGCGCCCTGGTATCGACCCTAGAATGGCTGCCAAAAAGAAGAAGAAGTCTGCTGCGGAACGCACTGAAGAAGTAAGGCAGGAAGCACCTAGCATTGTCTTCCCTGCCAGCATGACAGGCTCGAAGCCTAAGGTCCTCACAGCTGCTTCAGAACTGAAGAAGACAAGGGCAGCTGAAGCCGAAGCTAGAAACCGCAAGAACAAGAATGCCACTGATGATACCCCACAGACCAAGAAGCGAAAGACAAAGTCTTCGAAGAAAGATCGGGCTGCTCCCTCAGAGCCCCTCTTTGTCAAGTCCATCTCAGTTGCTCATCCTGCATCCACCAACCAAGAATGTCAGCTAGTACTTCATGAGCCTGCTTCCACAGAGGCTCCTGAAGCTGAAGACATTCCAGCTGCTGACCCCATCACAGCTGAAGACATTGGTCATCACGACAATGTAGATGCTGATGAAGTCCTTCCTCAGATCGAGCGCCAACCGTATCATCGCATGTTCTCACGAACAGCGAACTCATCAGCATTGGCCGTCCATTGACGCCAATTGCTCAGGATGCATCGTGGGCTGATCACCCCCAAGACACACCAAGCCAAGACACACCCAGTACTCCACCTCCTCAAGTTACCACTCCGGTACTCGATGATGACACTTACATGGTGAAGACCACCCCATCTCCAAAGGCGTCGCCCGCATTGTGAAGGCTTCGCAAAGGCCCTAGGCCACAGGTCGCCATGCCGAGGGTTCCAGAAGGAGAAGTGCCAAACAACTCAGTGGCACGACAAGTGTTTCCTGACGCCACTCCAACTGCGAACGTCTCTGAGTCCGAAGTAGAAGTTGCTGAAGACATTCCGGCTGCATCAGCTGATGACCAACAAGAACCCCGTCAAGAAGAAGAGCGAGTTGCCACACCCCCTACCAACCAAGAAGTTGTTCTCGAGGAGAACAAGTCAGTGCCCGACCCTCCAGCTACTCAAGTGGAGGTTGAAAACACTGAGGCAGCCACCAACAACACTACTGAAGCCAATGACGTTGTCATGGCTGAAGCTAATGTGGTGCCTGCAATGAATATGGTGCCGGAAGCAAATGTTGTACCTGAAGCCAATGTGCAGCTTGAAGCCCAAGTCAATGCCTCTGCTCCCGTACCACCTCCAAGGCCTCACACCATTGAGCAAGCATTCGATCGTGGTCAACTTGTCACTGTCCGCTGGCCCATTCTGGTTCCTCCGCCTGCTCCCGGACCGCAGTTTGACTATCATGTGGAGCACATGCCTCAGGTCCAGAAGCCAAAGCCCAGGCTGCCAAGGTTTCCAAGTATTGCGACTTCGCCAGGATCGTTCAATGTGAATGGCTTCAAAGCACACAATACCTTCTTTGATAGTGCCAAGAACCCATATTCGCAGCCAAGAATTTCATCAGATCGGTTCTGGAGCTATCAGCAGCGCAGTTATTATTCCTGTGTCTTATACAATCAAGGGCGCATTTTCCCCCATATGCGTCTAGACTGCGAAGCCATTTCTGGCCTGCCCTGCTTGGAAGAAGCCCTAGACTGCTCCAAAGATGCTGGCCTTCTGCAGTTTGTAACCGACAAAGAAAATTGGAACGAGGAGCTTCTGCTACAATTCTATGCCACTCTTCACATTCGCAGCTACAACAGGGATCCGAAGACTTGGGTCCTTGAGTGGATGACAGGCGATGTACACAATGAAGCCAAAGCCCAAGATATAATTGAGCTTACTGCCCTGCCCACTCCAGGTGAATACTATGAACCTGGTTGTCAGCTACACAGGAATGCATTAGAGAGCATATTTCAGAAGCCTGAGCCGAACATGAGTCAAATGCTCAGCATGATGAAGCCACTGCCAAGCGATGCTGAATATCCAACGGAATTCTTTGTTGAAGACCTAGAGTATCTGCCCCGCACCATTTATCATATCATCAGGCGAACTCTATGGCCTGTCAAAGGACATTCTCCTGCAGCAAAGCTTGAAGGAGCAATGAAGACATTGGTTTTCTATATCCTCAATGGCATCAGCTTCAATGCTCAAGATTTCTTCATCAGGCAACTTGCTGCATCTGGCACTGATCTGTTTGGTCTGAAATTTTATGCTCCACGGGTAATGCGCCTCATCAAGCTTCACTCTTCTATCAACTATCAGCCCTCTGCGCGCAATCATCTCATCTTCTTGCCAAAGGTTGATATGTCTGTCGAAGCCATCTACCCTGAACCTGCCAAGGAGGCTATATATCTTCACAATGCAGATCACCAAAGCTTCACTCAACCCATTGAAGGAGTTCTTGCTGCAACTCGTATTTATCCTCTGGCTGGTAACACTCGTGCACCTCGTCGTGCAACCACTGAAGCCACTGAAAGTACCATTGCTCGAAGGCCTCGGAAGCGATCTCGCGCTCTCAATGACCGAGAGCTTCTCATGGCATTACATCAAAAACAGGATAAGCAACATGACCGGCTCAAGCGTCAGATGCAGAGCCTCTTGGTGGATGTTAATTGCATTCGGAATCTTGCCACCAAGAATGCCTTTGTCACACATGAAACCTGTCGGCGGTCGTGGAAGAGTCTGACATTGCTAAGCTCTGAAGATGATCTTCAACATGATGGCTTCACAGGTTCAAATTTGATTCCACTCCTCCCAGGAACGCTCTCTTGCGTCGGACTCCCTCACTCGAAGACTCTGAGTACTCCTCCTCGGCGGCCACTGTCGATGCCAGAGTGGTCGATGACGAAGATGATGCTACTTCACCAACTACAACTTCGCCGTGAATCGACACTGCACCAAGCTCTTCTGCACCACCGGACTCCAACGTCGACCCTGCACCTTCACCTACTCATGGGAACGAGTAGAAGCTCTATGTCTTCACACCTTTTTGGTCCTTACTGACAAAAGGGGGAGAAGCATATGAGTTGATAGTCTTCAAGCGGGTCCTTATGGGTGGTTGCTATACTTTTTTGCCAAGTGTTTACAGCTCTTGCTTTTGATACTTTTGGTTCTTTGAGTTGTAACACTTAAACTCGATGGTCGTCTACTACCTTTTCTGTTAACTATGTGATGCGACGATAATTTCCGCATGTGCGATGATAAATTCCGCATGAAGTCATTCCGCAGACGTCCATTTTTCATTATGCATGTCATTATCTTCATTATATCCTTTCATGCATGATGAATTGTCTTCAGAAGTTGAAGAGGATCTCCACAAGTAAAACCTGCCATGTGCATTTGCATTCAAACGCAAACTATTTATATGCACATCTTTAGGGGGAGCCTTTTGCTACTTAGGAAGACAATACCTTATCCTTACAATTTCACATACTTTTATCCCCGTTGAAAACTTCAAATAGTTTGTCATCAATCGCCAAAAAGGGGGAGATTGTAAGTGCATCTAGTGCCACCCCTAGTTGGTTTTGGAGTATTGACGACAAACCTTGTTGAGGAAATAATGTGTTTGTGAGAACTGCATGATAACACAGGTAGTAGTACCTCTTGATTAGGTTTACCTACCAGAGATGACCCCTAAAAATGTGTGAAGACATTGAAGACAATGGTGGTCTGTGAAGAGTTTCACATTGAAGACTATGACATGAGAAGACATCGTATGAAGACTATGGATTGCGAAGACATAGTTGTTTTGTAGTTTCCTTTTCTTCTTAGTTGAGTCATAGGAACCGCCGTACTGTTAAGTGGGGTCCAAGTGAACAAAGTCAGAGTGACTTAAGTGATGCTCAACCAAATCCTATGTCTTCGAGCGAAGACAATGAGAGCAAATCTTGTCCAGAGCTGGATAAGTCAGCTTTACTTGTAGCCCAAGTCAAGCTGCCGCGTGTGTTTGAAATCTGACCGTTGGACACGTGTCAGTTCCTTAGTGACCTAGGGTCATTTCGGACAAATCAGGTCGGGTTGCCTCCTGGCTATAAATAGCCCACCCCCTACACCATAAATTGGTGGCTGCTCAGAGTTAGTGCACGGCTTTTGTCGTTTGAGAGCAACCCACCTCGAAGCCTTTGAGAGAGAAATCCTTGCGAGGACAAAGCCCTAAACACCCATAGCCAAAGAGTGTTAGGCATCACTGAAGTCTTTCTGTCTGCGTGACCTGAAGACTTGTTACACTTGAGGACTGTGAATCCTCCAGCTGGTTAGGCGTCGCGTTCTGAGCATCCAAGAGTCATTGTGGATCGCCGGTGAGCGAAGTCTGTGAAGGTTTGGAAGTCTACCTTGAAGACTTACCAGAGTGATTCGGCGAGGACTGTGTGTCCTTAGCTCAAGGGGAAAAAGGTGAAGACGTGGTCTTCTGAATTGAATCTCAGCCTCCCTAACGAGACGTACAGTTGTCACAGCAACTGGAACTGGTCCAACAAATACCTGTCCTCACCAAGCAACTGGTTCTATCCTTTACCTCTCTTGTAACACCCCGCATGTAACTTGCCATATTTGTAACTCCGACTCTTGCCATTTCCGGCTATGTGTTATGTTATTCCTTCCGTTGTCGGGTTTTGTCTTTCGTTTTGTATTTTGTCTTGTCATGCATTTTCATATCATGTCATCATGTGCATTGCATTTGCATACGTTTTCGTCTCACGCATCCGAGCATTTTCCCCGTTGTCCGTTTTCCAATCCGGCGCTCCTATCTCCTCCGGTGCACCCCTCTTGTTTTCTTTCGTGTGCGTGTGTCAAACTTTCTTGGAATGGACCGAGGCTTGTCAAGTGGCTTTAATATACCACCCGGAGACTACCGGTCAAGTTTCGTTCCATTCGGAGGTCGTTTGGTACTCCAACGGTTAACCGGGCATCCGCAAAGTCCATTTGAGTGTCCAGCAAAAACCCCCTCCAAAACCAGCCCAAAACCCACCAAACTCTCTTCCATGCTCTAGGTCGTTCGATCACGATCGTGTGGGCGAAAACCGCACCTCATTTGGAGCCGCCTAGCTCCCTCTACCTATAAATATGTGGGCATCCCGAAAACGAAACTGCAGACGAAACCCTAACCCGCTCCTCCGCGCCGCCGGACACGTCCGCCCGGGGCCGGACATATCTCCGCCGACGGCCGCGACGAATCGCGCGCCGCCACATCATCAGCTCCTCCGCCACCACCGCGCTGGCCCGCAGGCCCGCCGCGGGCCCGCCGGCCCGTTCTCC